>NW_026943818.1:5802756-5880256 GCF_035594765.1 Anolis carolinensis | reverse complement strand
GTGGGAGGCTTCTGTCATATCCCCACATGGAGAGCTGGAGCTGACTGAGGGCTGGGCTGTGGTGTAGGCTGGTTAGCAGCCAGCTGCAACAAATCACTCTGACCAAGAGGTCATGTGTTCAGTGCCTGCGTCTGTCTCTGTCTCTGTTCTATGTTTAGGCATTGAATGTTTGCCTTATATGTGTAATGTGATCCGCCCTGAATCCCCTTCGGGGTGAGAAAGAATGGCGGAATATAAATACTATAAATAAATAAATAAATAGTCAAAACCTCTGCCATGCTGAAGTACACACTTGAAAGATGCCCATCCATCGCCAGTTTAAAGGTCTACATCAGTGGTTCAAAAACTTTTTTTGACCAGGGACCACGTTGACCAGGGACCCCTTTGACCAGGGACCACCTTGACCATGGACCACCTTGACCAGAGAACACTTTGACCAGGGACCACTTTGACCAGGAACCACTTTCACCATGGACCACCTTGACCATGGACCACCTTGACCAGGGACCACTTTGACCAGGGACCACTTTCACCATGGACCACCTTGACCATGGACCACCTTGACCAGGGACCACTTTGACCAGGGACCACTTTGGCCAGGGACCACTTTGACCAGGGACCACTTTGACCAGGGACCACTTTGACAAGGGACCAAGTTGACCAGGGACCACTTTGACCAGGGACCACTTTGACCAGGGACCACTTTGACCAGGGACCACTTTGACCAGGGACCACTTTGACCAGGGACCCCTTTGACCAGGGACCCCTTTGACCAGGGACCACTTTGATCAGGGACCCCTTTGACCAGGGACCACCTTGACCAGGGACCACCTTGACCAGGGACCACTTTGACCAGGGACCAAGTTGACCAGGGACCACTTTGACCTAGGACCTTGGGGTCTCTTCTAAGTAGAATTCAATGACTCTACATCACTGGTTCCCAACCTTTGTTTGGCGAAGGACCACCTGGCCAGGGACCACTCTCCAACAATAGTACCAAAAGGGTTGCAAATCTGTTTTTGGTCAACTTTAGGTTTGGTTTGGTTATTTGGGGTGATGATTCAGAAAATTGCATTGGATAGACTACATCAGCTCTAGTTTCTGATACAGAACATAAGCAATCCAGTTGCCACCATCTACTTGCCCACAGAAAACCATATTTAATAATATAGAGCTGATGTGATCTATCCAATGCAATTTTCTGAATTAGCACCCCAAATAACCACAGGAACAGGCCTAAAAACAGACACACCAAGGCACCACATGGACCGGCTCCACTCGGGAGGAGGAGGAGAAGCAGCAGTCAGGAGGCTTGTTGTTGAGCCTTTCATGGGTAGTCAACCTCTTCCCTCCCAACATCCTCATTGCCGGGGCACTATAACAGGGGTTTTTTTTTTGGTTGGGTTGTGTTATTATCCGTAGTAGTAAGGGTGAGTCCACAGACTATATTTTAGTTTTTAGGGACCACAGGTTGGGAACCACTGCTTCGAACAAACAAGAAACAAAACACTCAGCTCTCTAAGCACACTCCAAAAGTTAAGGTTTCTAAAGCACAGCTCATCTCCTGCCTCCTCTTCAGCCTCTGGGTCTCTGTAAATGTAAATTAAATTAAGCATACTTATTGGCATCAATATTGGATTCCTAGCTTGGGTCTCCGAACAGGAATGCAACTGAAATGTAAATGGGGACACATTTTGTATTACCAAAGAGGACATGCGTGTGTGAGACAGAGTGTGTTGTTTGTTTCTCTAAAAAGGTAACAAAGTCTGAAAGCTGGGGAAATCAACCATCCCCTGTTTGTTTGTTTGTCCTTAAGAAACCACAAGCACTGCTTTGATCTAAGTAAGGAAATGTGTGGGGCAGTGAAAGGAAAGAATTGGTCAATAGGATGGATTAATGGCAGGAGGGGAGTCCAAATGGGGGGGATGATGCAAAGAAACAGGACGTGAGATAATATTTATGGAATCCACCAAAGAGGTTCTGATCGTATTAACCAGGATCGCCGAACTGCAAAACACAACATCTCCGAAGGGCTGTTGACCACGGGAACAGCTCCCAAGGAAAGTATGTTTTCCTTTGAGGAGAGTGGGGCGAAACACAAATAAGCAGCCCGAGAGTCATTCGGGAACGGGAACGATGGGCAGGCGGGAAGGAACTGGAGGCCCCAACAAAAACACACCTCTAAAGTCTCTGTTTGTGTGACATTTGCCCACTCCGTCACCACTGTTTTGGAAAATGAAGGACCTGCTGGGAAACGTGAGGAGACTTGCCTTGGCTTCCCTTTCGAGTGTGTTGCTGTGCGTTGCTGTGTAAGCATCTGTGTATGTTCCAGGTTGGGAGAGAAAGCCGCTGCCTCTAGTTTCCGTGCCCTGTGACAATAATGTGTTTCATTTTGACATTTCAAACCCATTTGGATTATTTGTACACTTCTCAGGTTGGCAAAGTGAAGTCCATAGCCTCATACGATCTAGCCCGAAAAAGTTGATATGCCCATCAGTATGTATGTATGCCTGTACTTCAGCCTGTGCAATCGATGAATAAATGTTTCAATAAGAGGGGAGCGGAGACTAGTTCCTAAAGTGTTTCTAAAATATCGTTAGGGCACTGCATCGTAACTATCTATATATATAAAAGGGTAGTGACGTTTCGGCCTAGGACAAAACAACAAAACTACACATCCCAGAAACACTAAACTTGGCAGCACAACCCCTCATCCATGCCTCTACGTTTGTACAACAAAAAGAAAAGAAAAATAAAGTCCTATTTAGAGGGAGAGGAATAATTGATTGTTTCCAATTGCTGCCAGTTAGAAGGCTAAGCCCCGCCCACTTTTTATTTCGTGTCAAAAGCATTGCATAAATAAATACATTTTAAAATGATGGGGAAAAAAGGAAACCACAAGCACCTAAATAGTTTTAGCCCACTTGGTCTCCAAGAAACCTACTCAGCCCAGGGTAAGGCAGAGTTAGGCCTCACTTAGGCCTCTTCCACACTGCCTATAAAATACAGATTATCTGATTTTAACTGGATTATATGGCAGTGTAGACTCAAGGCCCTTCCACACAGCTTTATAACCCATTTATAATGGACTTAATGTCAGGGGAAAACGTTTACCCTTTACCTTAACTACCACCAATACCTCAATACTTTATTTCCCATACCACCATACTTCGCCACAGCAACGCGTGGCTGGGCACAGCTAGTCTATATATATAAAAATGTAATATGCGTTTTTCCCATGGAGTAAACAACAAAACCACTGAACCAAATCAAAACAAATTTGGCCACAAAAGACATAGTAATCCAATTTATGTCTTTCAATAAAAAACCTAGAAAAATAAAGACCAAATTACAGAGGACAAGGAAGAGCCGGTCTCCCCTGGTTGCCAGTTAGAAGGGTAGGCCCCGCCTCCTATACTATCACCAATTCCTCAATACTTTATTTCCCATACCACCACCCTTTGCCACAGCATTGCGTGGCTGGGTACAGCTAGTAACAATATAAAGAATTACTTTTCCTTCAGTAATTGTGCTTTTTCTGCCAGGCAAGAAAAACATATGCCCCCAACATATGCCCATCCAGCCTTTGAAATAATAATAATAATAATAAAACAACACAACAATAATAGGAAACCTACTAGGTAAACTTTGAAATTACTGCCTCTCAAGTTTGCCTACATCACAGGGTTGATTCAACTTCCAACAATGCCTTTTGTATCTAGAAAGCCCTTTCGAGAATGAACACGGAGACGAAGGAAGAGCCCATAGCGGAGACCTGGAGCCATTTACGAGACTTACACAACTGATCCGAAAGTCATAAGCCAGTGTTTTGAATCTGAAGTTATGTACGAATCTAACAAATTAAATCCGAAAAACAAATGACAAACGAAATTGTGCACAACCCTATATGTACGTATGGTTTGGATGTATCATTGGTAGGTATGTATTGTTTATATGTATGTATGTATTATGTATATATTATTTGTTTATATCTATGCATGTTTGTTTGTACGTATGCATGTACAATAGGGTTGCAAATCTGTTTTTGGTCAACTTTAGGTTTGGTTTGGTTATTTGGGGTGATGATTCAGAAAATTGCATTGGATAGAGTAGACCATATCAGCTCTAGTTTCCGATACAGAACATACGCCACCCAGCAGTTGCCATCTGCTCGCCCCCTTCTCTTACTTGTACAATCCATCTGGCTCCAGGCACTTGAAGATGACCGAATAGAGGCTGGTGTCAGGGGCATCTCCATGGCTCCTCCCGGCAGCCACACAGGCGGTCCCAAGGCCAGAGAGTAAATCATCCACGAGGCTCAAGGATTCTCCTGTGGGCCAAAGAAGAGAGGCAAGTAAGCAAAGACAAGAAGAAAGACAAAAAGGAAGTGTGGAAAGGCACGCTTCTCGATCAGGTCTAGCATAGTTTGTGGCTTAATGTGAAACACAAGCTGCTGACAGGTAAGTGGCAAGTTGGGAAAGATTGGGGACACATGGCTTGAAAACATAATAATAATAATAATAATAATAATAATAATAATAATAATAATTTCCAAATGAAATGAAAATGAAAAGGAAATGAAAGCTATGGACTTGTCAACATCAGAAGAGGAATTTTCCAGGGAGATTCATTGTCCCCTCTGCTTTTCATTATTGCCATGATCCCTCAGTCAACAATCTTACAAAAAACAAATCTCGGCTATCAAACATCTAAGAATTATCACAAAATTTCACATCGGATGTACATGGATGACCTGAAGCTATATGGTAAAACGGAAACTGAAAACCAGTCTCTGACCAACACTGTCCGAATTTTTAGCACTGATATCAGCATGGAGATTGGTTTGGACAAATGTTCGACAGTGGCATTGAAGAAGGGAAAAATCATTGAAAGTGAGGGCATAAATATGCCCAATGGCCAAACAATAAAGTGTCACCAGCCAGAGGCCTATAAATATCTGGGCATACTACAGCTGGACAACATCAAGCATGAACATGTGAAGACTGTGGTCAGAAAAGAATACACACAAAGGGTCAGAAAAATTCTCAAAAGCAAGCTCAATGGAGGCAACACCATCAAAGCCATAAACACCTGGGCCATACCTGTCATAAGATATACTGTTGGCATTATAAATGGGACACAGGCGGAACTGGACAATTTGGACAGAAAAACAAGAAAATTCATGACCATTCATCATTCACTGCACCCTCACAGTGATGTTGACCGGCTATATCTGCCTAGAAGATCAGGGGGCAGAGGACTCTTACAAGTCAAACAAGCAGTCAAAGAAGAAGAACATGCCCTGGCAGAATATGTCAAGCAAAGTGAAGAACCTGCTTTGATTGAAGTCAAAAATCAGAAACTCCTCAAAGCACAGCAGACAAAGAGTCAGTACAAGAAAGCCACACTACAAACTAGAGCTGACAGCTGGCACAACAAAACATTGCATGGAAAGTTCCTTGACAAAATTGAAGGAAAAGCTGATAAGGAGAAGACCTGGCTCTGGCTCACGAATGGCACAACTATGTGGCCCAAATGATTCATTGGAACTTATGCCTCAAGTACCACCTCCCAGCAGCAAAGAACTGGTGGGATCACAAACTTGCAAAGGTTGTGGAAAATGAGCACGCAAAGATTCTGTGGGACTTCCGAATCCAGACTGACAAAGTTCTGGAACACAACACACCAGACATCACAGTTGTGGAAAAGAAAAAGGTTTGGATCATTGATGTTGTCATCCCAGGTGACAGTGCATTGACGAAAAACAACAGGAAAAATTCAGCCGCTATCAGGACCTCAAGATTGAACTTCAAAGACTCTGTCAGAAACCAGTGCAGGTGGTCCCGGTGGTGATGGGCACACTGGGTGCCGTGCCAAAAGATCTCAGCCGGCATTTGGAAACAATAGACATTGACAAAATTACGATCTGCCAACTGCAAAAGGCCACCCTACTGGGATCTGCAGTATCATCCGAAAATACATCACACAGTCCTAGACACTTGGGAAGTGTTCGACTTGTGATTTTGTGATACGAAATCCAACATATCTATCTTGTTTGCTGTGTCATAATAAAATAATAATCTGAGTTGGACAATTTTATCGTAAATTAGAGCTTTATGTAAATATTCAAAAACATTTAACCTACTGATCCTTCAATTAATGTAATTTTATTGGTATCTATTTTTATTTCTGAAATTGACCACTCTCGTCTTATACTGGAGTCAATGCTTTCCCAGGCTTTTTTGTGGTAAAATTAGCTGCCTCAGCTTATATCCGGGTTGGCTTATACTCGAGTATATACGGTATATAAGCTTTTTGGATGAATTCTGTACAATTCAATTGATTTGACACCAAACTGGTGATTTCCTGATTTCTGTCCTGGAACATTTGCACATTTCTGGCCCACTACCCTTCTTAGGAGCCAACCCAGGTTTTTATGAAAGTGTGTTTATTGTTTATTGGTATATGTGATTTTATTTGTTTATGATTTTTTTTTATTGCTGAGTTTTATATTGTTTGTTGCCTGGGCTTGGCCCCATGTAAGGCGCCCCGAGTCCCCTTGGGGAGATGGGGCGAGGTATAAAAATAAAGTTGTTGTTATTATTATTATTATTATTATTATTATTATTATTAATTATTATTTGCGGTTAGTGCAGCTCGCCAGATGGCCCTCGATATCCGCGATGTCTTACATAGAAGACACTTTGTTGGGAATTAGAAATGGCATGGGACTTTCTGTCACGAGAAGGCAGGGGACTCTTTTTATCTTTTTATCAAGCTCTTTTGTGCGCTCTGCAGTGCTGGCTTTCAACTTCGCCTCTAAATATTGTTAATTTTTCTATTTTTTATATTAACAAATTAATACTTTATTCAAAAATTATTCTCTCCACGATCTCTCGAAGGAAACCGGAGACTCCTGTGCATTACTCTGACACAATAAAACCATATTCTTCGGATGATAGCTTTCCGTCCTTCTCCGTCTCGTTCCTTTCTTCCTGACCTGTTTCTCATTTATGGCTCTGGGGCATCTCTTGTGACGATCTCCACAAAACAAAAGGGCCACGACGCAAGGAAATGAGAAATGATATTTCTCTCTCCGTCCCCATTTTGAATAGTGTTGGAGTTTTGTAAAAAATCTCCTTTCGCTTGAGTCTGAAACCAAAGAAAACCCAAAGCCTTTCTTTCTTTTTTCCCCCTCTGGATGGAATGGATAAATAAATATATTGGTAGGTCTGGCGTAGGGCTGATTGTGTTTCAACCCCAATGGAGCAATAATGGAGAACAGGCACATACCTGGACAGAGGCTCCCGCGTCCGTCTCCGTTTTCAAAGCAGAAAAACAGAACGGAATTGTCAAGCCCCCCCCCCCCCCCACCCAAAAATCAAGACATAAATGCCAAAGCCTGGGGGTTTGATGGGGGGACATTGGGAGGATTTCTGGCCCCACACACGAAGGTGCCAACGGAGGGAGGGAATGGAAAGAAAGGTGAGTGAGGGGTTTTGAAGCGGTGGGAGAAAGCCCGTCGCTTCGATCTCGCTCCCGCCTGGTTCGGTTTACTCAGGAAACACCTGGCCCTCGGAGGTCTGTAAAAGTATGTCACACGTGGTGTGTGTTCATGGCACCTTTCCCTTCTCCCAGTTTTCCACCTCAAGGTGTTAAGACTGGAGGAGGAAGAGGAGGAGGGCGAAACATCAGGGGTGGTTGGAAAGGTTGGGGAGAAAGGTTTTGGTCCGATTTGCCTAGAAAAAGAGAGAACGTTCCAAGTGAGGACCCAAAAACACGTCCGCAGCCAAGAGCGTCCAGAGAAGGGCTACCAAAATAGTCAAGAGGACTGGGCCAAAACTGTTACCAGGTGAGTATATAGCGGAACCAGCAATATCCAGTTAACACCATGTGCAAAAGACTCAGACCAGGCAAGAGGAATGGAAAGAATTGAGTTGAAGTCAAATAAACAGTTCAGCAATCGTACAATGTCCTTGTAGTTGCATAGGATCAATAACTAATCAATCAGCATTCAAAATATATCCAGCATAGCATATCTAAACTGCTACTTGACCGTAGCTATTAGAGAGCCTGTCTTTTTCTGTGCTCTCCCAGCAAGCTCAAATTTCCAGCTGACAAATTCAGCCATCTGCTATCAAACCGATACATCGTTTGAGGCGTGGCTTGCCTCTGCAAAAGAGCTCCCTTTTGCAGAGATCTTTTTGCAGGCAGCTTTGCAAGGATTTCTTTACACACACACACATAACAATTTGGCGCAATAAAAACTAACATTTCAACAGGGAGAAATGTACAGCACTAGGCAGGAAAAAATGAAATGCACAGATAGGAGGTCTCCCATTACTACCACATCTCTCCTTTCTAGACGTGTGGTCATCATCTATTCCAGTGGTTCCCAAACTTATTTGGCCTAACACCAACTTTCCAGAAAAAATATTACTCAGCGCCCCCTGGAAAGGAGGGCTTGGCTTAGAGGGGTGGGCGTGGCTCCTGCTCAAGAGGGCGGGGCTGAGCCTCTCCCCTAGTCCAAGATGGAGGGCTGGGAGGGGGAGGTGGGCGGGGCCACCAATGGGCAGCCAGGACTGGGATGGCGGAGTTACGAGCTCTGAGATAGGGCTGAGCTTCTATCCCTGTCCTGTGGCACCTGCCAGGACACAGGGGGCGGGGCTAGAGGAGGGGGTGGGGCCTCTATACCACACCCCCGTGTTCTAACAAGCGCCTCAGAGGAGGTATAAAGAGGCTCAGCCCTGTCTCGCGCTCTTGGGAAGCCCTGCCCTATAGTCTTAAAAGGCCTCTCAGGAGTAGTATAGATGCTCAGCCCTGACTCGGGCTCTTGGAAGGAGGCCCCGCCCCCTTCCCTAGCTCCACCCTCTTTGTGTCCTAACAGGCACCTCAGGAGAGGTAGAATCATAGAATCATAGAATAGTAGAGTTGGAAGAGACCTCATGGGCCATCTAGTCCAACCCCCCACTAAGAAGCAGGAAATCGCATTAAAAGCACCCCCGACATATGGCCATCCAGCCTCTGCTTAAAAGCCTCCAAAGAAGGAGCCTCCACCACAGTCCGGGGGAGAGAGTTCCACTGCCGAACAGCCTTTCTCACAGTGAGGAAGTTCTTCCTGTGAGAGCTGTTTGGCAGTGGAACTCTTAACTTTTACCTAGACCTTCTCAACTTGGCTTCCACGATTTATGGCATTGGTTTCCCCAAAGGTGTAAATACCCATGAGATATAATGCTCCTCCTCATGCTTTATCGGTTTGGTCCATTTCTCAGAAATATGTTAATAATACCCTTCTGTTGCTGCATTTCAGTCATGAGACTCATTCCCACCACGTTTCAAAGAAGGAGCCTCCACCACACTCCGCGGCAGAGAGTTCCACTGTTGAACAGCTCTCTCTCACAGTCAGGAAGTTCTTCCTCATGTTCAGGTAGAATCTCCTTTCCTGTAGTTTGAAGCCATTGTTCCGCGTCCTAGTCTCTAGGGCAGCAGAAAACAAGCTTGTGCCCTCCTCCTTATGACTAAAAGGTAAAGTTCACCTTGTTTATTTTTCATGCTCTGTGCCTTAGTGTAGAGTAGTGGTTCCCAACCTGCAGTCTGTGAACCATCAGTGGTCCCCAAGAATTAAAATATGGTCTCACCGTTACTACACCATTGCAACGGAAGTGACTGGTCTCACGAAAGCCTCTTATAGTGCTGAGGCAACTGGGATGTCGGGAGGGAAGAAGCTGACTACCCATAAAAGGCTCGACAACAAGCCTCCTGACTGCTGCTTCTCCTCCTCCTCCCTCCTGCGGAACAGAGCCGGTCCATGTGGCGCCTTGGTGTCTTTGTTTTTAGGCCTGTTCTTTGGGTTATTTGGGGTGCTGATTCAGAAAATTGCATTGTATAGACCACTTCAGCTCTAGATTATTAAATATGGTTTTCTATGGGCGAGCGGGTAGATGGCAACTACTGGATGGCATATGTTCTGTATCAGAAACTAGAGCTGATGTGGTGTATCTAGTGCAATTTTCTGAATCAACACCCCAAATAACCCCAGGAAAAAGTCAGTTCTCCATCCTTTAAATTGCACTGGATAGACCACATCAGCTCTAGATTATTAAATATGGTTTTCTCTGGGTGAGCAGATGGTGACGACTGGATGGCAAATGTTCTGTATCCGAAACTAGAGCTGATGTGGTCTATCCAATGCAATTTTCTGAATTAACACCTCAAATAACCCCAGGAAAAAGTCAGTTCTCCATCCTTTAAATTGCACTGGATAGACCACATCAGCTCTAGATTATTAAATATGGTTTTCTATGGGCGAGCAGATGGTGACGACTGGATGGCATATGTTCTGTATCACAAACTAGAGCTGATGTGGTCTATCCAATGCAATGTTCTGAATCAGCACCCCAAATAACCCCAGGAAAAAGTCAGTTCTCCATCCTTTAAATTGCACTGGATAGACCACATCAGCTCTAGATTATTAAATATGGTTTTCTATGGGCGAGCAGATGGTGACGACTGGATGGCATATGTTCTGTATCACAAACTAGAGCTGATGTGGTCTATCCAATGCAATGTTCTGAATCAGCACCCCAAATAACCCCAGGAAAAAGTCAGTTCTCCATCCTTTAAATTGCACTGGATAGACCACATCAGCTCTAGATTATTAAATATGGTTTTCTCTGGGTGAGGAGATGGTGACGACTGGATGGCATATGTTCTGTATCAGAAACTAGAGCTGATGTGGTCTATCCCATGCAATTTTTTGAATTAGCACCTCAAATAACCAAACTGAATCTAAAGTTGACCAAAAACTGTTTCGTAACCCTTTTGGTACTAATGTTGGAGAGTGGTCCCTGGTCAAGTGGTCCCTGGTTAAAAAAAAAAAAAAAAAGATTGGGAACTACTGATCTAAGCTATCCCATCTTCAGTCTCCACAGTACGTAGTGAGAAGAGAATGGACTGTCTCAAGTTCCTTCACCAATACTACGGACATGCTTCCCCCTGAACCACTAGGTTACAAAGCTCCAAGGATTACCTAGCTCCACACATAATCCCTCTCACAGGCTTTGTCATGAGGTTAAAAAAGAAGGAAAAACAAGACTAACCACATTATGCTGAGCTCCTTTGGAGGCAGTAGCCAGATAGCAATAAATAATGGGCTTGACCAGCAGAATGCGTAGCTAGGTTTATGCCCAAGGACACTTTCCAGACTCCGGTGGATCATGCTAGGGTTCCATGCCAGATGTCAGTGTGTCCCTGCCAGATAAGACGAGGTTTTTGAAAAACCACCACTGAAGTAAAGAAACAAATCTTGAAAAACCACAATTGTGGACCAAGTCATTTCTGGCTCAGAGCCACCACTGGCTGGGGTTGGATGGGGAGAAGAGGACAACTAGATGAGCATCATCCTCAATGAGTCTGGAGAACCCTTGAAAGAACTTTAAGACTGAACAGCAAACAACCAACCAACCACCAAACAACACTAACTCTTTATATGCTAACAAGAGTCATATCAGCTTCTTCTTTTCAGTGTTGTGGCTACTAACTGGAAAGCTGTGGGAGCCAGAGTGATGACTGATACACCAGAATGCCAGGAGAACAGGTTCAAACCGCAGTTCAACCATGAAACAACATTAACAGACCTTGACAAACCACACTCATTCAGCCTTTAGAGATGTACTGAGAATGAAGAAAACCCTACAGCAGGTTAAATAAACTGGAGTTAACACAAAACATACAAACATGGCACCTGCAAGTCACCAGGACAGTGGTGGGAAGCCTTGAGACCTCTAGATGTGGGACTAAGCCCCAACAGTCTTCACCAATGGTAAGGAATGTCAAATATGGACCACCACATGGTTCATTCTCCATCACTAGAATGATGGAGAATGTATCTCCCGCTATGACCCACCTCATAGGTTAAGATCCTCCGGGGAGGCCCTCCTCTAGATCCCACCACCCTCGCAAGCGCGACTGGTGGGAACAAGAGACAGGGACTTCTCAGTGGAGGCCCCCCGTCTGTGGAACTCCCTCCCGAATAAGATCAGGCTTGTGGATTTCAATGGCTTCTCTGTGTAGTCTGACATGATAGTTCAGGAGTCCCCAAACTAAGGCCCGTGGGCCGGATGCGGCCCTCCAAGGTCATTGACCGGGCCCCTGTCCTAAACTTTATACTTCGGGTTAATCTAAGTCTACCTGGTCTTTGGAGGTCTCTTTGCTTATCTATGGTCTTATGAGATCATCTAGATGGTCTTTGAAGGTCTCTTTGCTTAGCTACGACCTTATGAGACCATCTAGATGGCTTTTGGAGGTTACTTTCCTTACCTATGGTCCTATGAGACCGTCTAGATGGCCTTTGAGGGTCCCTTTCCTTACCTATGGTTTTATGAGATTGTCTAGATCAGGGGTCCCCAAACTTTTTAAACAGGGGGCCAGTTCACGATCCTTTGGACCGTTGGAGGGCCGGACTATATTTGGCCACTGAGCAATAATAATAATAATAATAATAATAATAACAACAGGAAAAACTCAGCCGCTATCAGGACCTCAAGATTGAACTTCAAAGACTCTGGCAGAAACCAGTGCAGGTGGTCCCGGTGGTGATGGGCACATTGGGTGCCGTGCCAAAAGATCTCAGCAGGCATTTGGAAACAATAGACATTGACAAAATTACGATCTGCCAACTGCAAAAGGCCACCCTGCTGGGATCTGCACGCATCATCCGAAAATACATCACACAGTCCTAGACACTTGGGAAGTGTTCGACTTGTGGTTTTGTGAAACGAAATCCAGCATGTCTATCTTGTTTGCTGTGTCATACAACATCGTTGTGTCAATAATAATAATAATAATAATAATAATAATAATAATAATAATAAAGAGGGTTGGAAGAGACCCCTTGAGCCATTGAGTCCAACCCCCTTCTGCCTTTGCGCACCAAAAGCACAAGCAAAGCACCCCTGACAGATGGCCACCCAGCCTCAATGTTAATAATAATAATAATAATAATAATAATAATAATAATAATAATAATAAAAAAGAGGGTTGGAAGAGACCCCTTGGGCCATTGAGTCCAATCCCCTTCTGCCTTTGTGCACCGAAAGCACAAGCAAAGCACCCCTGGCAGATGGCCACCCAGCCTCAATGTTGCTAATAATAATAATAATAATAATAATAATAATAATAATAATAATGGTTGTAAGAGAAGAAGAGACCCCTTGGGTCATTTAGTCCAACCCCCTTCTGCCCTTGTGCCATGGGGGCCGGATAAACAGCTTCGATGGGCCGCATCCGGCCCCCGGGCCTTAGTTTGGGGACCCCTGGTCTAGATGGCCTTGGGGGCCCCCTTTCATTACGTATGGTCTTATGAAACAATCTAGATGGTTTTTGAGGGTCCCTTTCCTTATCTATGGTCTTCTGATGGCCTGATGAGATAATCTAGATGGCCTTTGAGGGTCCTTTTCCTTACCGATGGTCTTATAAGACAATCTAGATAGTCTTTGGAGGTCTCTTTGCTTACCTGTGGTCTTATGAGATCGTCTAGATCAGGGGTCACCAAACTAAGGCCCATGGGTCATTTACCTGGCCTCTGTCCTAATCTTTAGGGTTGACCTAAGTCTACTTGGTCTTTGGAGATCTCTTTGCTTATCTATGGTCTTATGAGATCATCTAGATGGTCTTTGAAGGTCTCTTTGCTTAGCTACGGCCTTATGAGACCATCTAGATGGCTTTTGGAGGTCACTTTCCTTACCTATGTTCCTATGAAACCGTCTAGATGGCCTTTGAGGGTCCCTTTCCTTACCTATGGTTTTATGAGAGTATCTAGATGGCCTTGGGGGGGCCCTTTCATTACGTATGGTCTTATGAAACCATCTAGATGGTTTTTGAGGGTCCCTTTCCTTATCTATGGTCTTCTGATGGCCTGATGAGATCATCTAGATGGCCTTTGAGGGTTCTTTTCGTTACCGATGGTCTTATGAAACCATCAAGATGGTCTTTGGAGGTCTCTTTGCTTACCTATGGTTTTACGAGATTGTCTAGATAGCCTTTGGGGGTCCCTTTCATTACCTATATTCTTATGAAACCATCTAGATGGTATTTGAAGGTCCCTTTCCTTATCTATGGTCTTCTGATGGCCTGATGAGATCATCTAGATGGCCTTTGAGGGTCCTTTTCCTTACCGATGGTCTTCTGATGGTCTTATGAGATCATCTAGATGGCCTTTGAGGTCCCTTTCCTTATCGATGGTCTTCTGATGGTCTTATGAGACCAACTAGATGGTCTTTGGAGGTCTCTTTGCTTACCTGTGGTCTTATGAGATCGTCTAGATCAGGGGTCACCAAACTAAGGCCCATGGGTCATTTACCTGGCCTCTGTCCTAAACTTTAGACTTAGGGTTGACCTAAGTCTACCTGGTCTTTGGAGATCTCTTTGCTTATCTATGGTCTTATGAGATCATCTAGATGACATTTGAAGGTCTCTTTGCTTAGGTATGGCCTTATGAGACCATCTAGATGGCTTTTGGAGGTCCCTTTCCTTACCTATGGTTTTATGAGATTGTCTAGATGGCCTTTGGGGGTCCCTTTCATTACCTATGTTCTTATGAAACCATATAGATGGTCTTTGATGTCCTTTTCCTTATAATTGGTCTTCTGATGGCCTGATGAGATGATCTAGATGGTCTTTGAGGGTCCTTTTCCTTACCGATGGTCTTATGAAACCATCTAGATGGTCTTTGGAGGTCTCTTTGCTTACCTATGGTCTTATGAGATCGTCTAGATCAGGGGTCACCAAACTAAGGCCCGTGGGTCATTTCCCTGGCCTCTGTCCTAATCTTTACACTTAGGGTTGACCTAAGTCTATCTGGTCTTTGGAGATCTCTTTGCTTATCTATGGTCTTATGAGATCATCTAGATGGTCTTTGAAGGTCTCTTTGCTTAGGTATGGGTTTAGACGTAGGGTTAACCTAAGTCTGAAATGACGTGAAGGCCAACATCAACAACAATCCTAATTTTGGACAATTTCATCCTAGTCCGCCCCCCCCCCCCCCCCCCAACAGTCTGAGGGACTGTGAATCGGCCCTCTACTTAAAAAGTTTGAGGAGCCCTGTGATAGTTGTTAGAGTGGTCCAGCATATATGTGCCATGGCAGAGCACTTGTACGAGCGCATGGCATCCTCATATCACTGCCCATCGGCCAGGAGATTCCACAAGGATTCTGGTATAATTGACTCCAGGTGGTGAGGAACGGCAAATCAAAGGAGGAACTCTGGAAATGGTGAAAAGTGGACGATGAGGATGGAATCAATCAGTTGCCTGTGTGGAATAGGAAAGCTCCTTCGTGTGCCGTCAACGCCTTCCCCTCTTTCCTTGGGGGGAACAGGCAGGGGGGCGGGTGGGTTTCGAGGGGAGCAGTGATGGATCGATCCATAAAAGAAAACCATCCCCACAGTCCTACCTCCAGATGGAAGTCATTATAGTTTGGGAGTGGTAGCTATCCCTTTTTCTCTTTCTCTTGCTCACACACAGCTCATCTGGATGGAAAGAGGCAAGCGGGATGCATTTGGGAGATCAAAGGCAACGTATCAGACTGATCAGTCTAGGAATTTCCCAGCTGGCCATCGCCGAGGTATTTCGGCACAGATACGAAGGTCGAATGAAAAGTAATGCCTCCACCTTCGTGGCTTCGGTTTGGAATGGAAATATTTTAATAAATCAAACGCAGACATAATCCTTAGAACAATGATGGGCAACCTTTTGCGCTTGGTGTGTCAAAATTCACCAAAAAACCTAGCATGACTTGGGTGGTGTGTCACTTTGAGAAAAAAAAACAAAACATAATTTCGTAATATGTATAGTTTAAATAACAAAAATATATAATTGTAATATATAACTGTATTTAATAAATCATAACTATTTACTACCATTATTTCCATGTACAACAATCTATGGTACCTCTTGCAGTTTCAACGCTGATTTTTCTCTATTCTAGTTTCAATGTAGTCATGAATAATGAATAATATAATAATAATATAATAGTAATAATATGATAATATACTACAATAATAGAATAATAATAGAATGAATACACACACACACACACATATATATACACAATAGAGTCCCACTTATCCAAGCTAAATGGGCCGGCAGAAGCTTGGATAAGCGAATATCTTAGATAATAAGGAGGGATTAAGGAAAAGCCCATTAAACATCAAAATAGGTTATGATTTTACAAATTAAGCACCAAAACTTCATGTTATACAACAAATTTGACAGAAAAAGTAGTTCAATACGCAGTAATGTTATGTTGTAATTATTGTATTTACGAATTCAGCACCAAAATATCACGATATATTGAAAACATTGACTACAAAAATGGCTTGGATTATCCAGAGGCTTGGATAAGCGAGGCTTGGATACGTGAGACTCCACTGTGTATGTATATATATATATTTATGTGTGTGTGTGTGTGTGTGTGTATAGTGTACATATATATTCCTATGGAGTAAACAACAAAACCAATTGACGAAATCACACCAAATTTGGCCACAAAAGACATAGTCATCCAATCAATCTGCATGCGGCAGCGTGTCAGCAAAAATGGCTAGGCGTGTCAGTGCTGACACGCGTGTCATAGGTTGGCCATCACTGCCTTAGAATGTGCTCTTTAACTACCACTATTCACTTTTCCACATAATCACCAGATAATTGGATATACTTCTGCCAACGATGAACACGCTTTCTGAAGCCGTCACGGAAAAAGTCGACACTCAGTTTCCGCAAGCGGCGTCTCAAGGACCCATCGTGCACAGATCTTCCGTATAGCCAAGCAAAGCAATAATGTGACCCACACATCCTTGTGAAATTTCTCTCTGACGATCGTCCTGAATCCATCTGTCAACCTTTTGCTTGTGAAACTCGGTAGTTGCTGTCACAGGACGTCCAACTCTTTGTTGGTCATGCAAGTCAGATGTTCGCACCTCAACTTCTTTGAACTTACTCGCCCAACGATACACAGTACTCACATCCACACAATCCCCATAAACAGCTTGCATTCTCTGTTGAATCTCCTTTGGGAATCTCCAGTGAATCTCCAATAACTGCACGTTGCTTATGTCACATTGACCGACCGTCTGTGCAGGGTTCCATATTTCGTACTTTAACAACACAACCATTCAATGCTAAGGCTTCCCTATCTGCGCAGAGTTCCATATTTCGTACTTTAACAACACAACCGTTCAATGCTAAGGCTTCCCTATCTGCGCAGAGTTCCATATTTCGTACTTTAACAATACAACCGTTCAATGCTAAGGCTTCCCTATCTGCGCAGAGTTCCATATTTCGTACTTTAACAACACAACCGTTCAATGCTAAGGCTTCCCTGTCTGCGCAGAGTTCCATATTTCGTACTTTAACAATACAACCGTTCAATGCTAAGGCTTCCCCGTCTGCGCAGAGTTCCATATTTCGTACTTTAACAACACAACCATTCAATGCTAAGGCTTCCCCGTCTGCACAGGGTTCCATACTTCGTACTTTAACAACACAACTGTTCAATACTAAGGCTTCCCCATTTGCGCAGGGTTCCATACTTTGCACTTTAACAACACAACCGTTCAATGCTAAGGCTTCCCCGTCTGTGCAGGGTTCCATACTTTGCACTTTAACAACACAACCGTTCAATGCTAAGGCTTCCCCGTCTGCACAGGGTTCCATACTTCGCACTTTAACAACACAACTGTTCAATGCTAAGGCTTCCCCGTCTGCGCAGGGTTCCATACTTCTCACTTTATCAACACATCTGTTCAATGCTAAGGCTTCCCCGTCTGCGCAGGGTTCCATACTTCGCATTTTAACAACACAACCGTTCAATGCTAAGGCTTCCTGCCAAATGGAACTGTAGAGAAGAGTCTACTGAACAAGCCAGGACCTGCCGCAGACCAGTTTGATTTATTAAAATATTCCCATCCAAACCAAAGTAACAAAGGTGTAGGCATTACTTTTCATTTAACCCTCGTATTACCTGTCTACAAAACTCACTCACACAATCTTGTTGCTGTCCATGGAAGGGTGGAAATAAAAGAGTCATTACACCCTCAAAGCACACAACCACACCATGTTAAAAATGCGTTGGCAGCCAATCCAAAACCCAACGCAGTGCTCTTCATTTCCTCCTGCTCTTTGCCACCACACTCTTGCCTTCCACTAAAACAGCAGGACACTGAGTGTATTTAAGCAAAACAGATGTTGCCCTGGGTGAGGTAGAGTTGGAAATACGGAACAGCTGTCCATCTTAGGCCTCCCAAATGCACTCTGCATTATAATAGAGTCAGACAGAGAATGGAGGCAGTATGGAAATCAGGCTGAAGACTGCTTTGAGTTGAAGAAAGCTGCATGATGCCTTTCAAAGAGAAGATATTGTGCTGGAAAGTATATTGGGATGGATTAAAAACGGGAACGGAGGAAAGAGCACAATGTCATGATGACATCCATGAAGGAGGACAATGTCATGGTGACATCCATGACTTCATCTTTCCGCGGTGTTGGGCAACATGTTAGGTCTTGAAGAGAGATCTGATGGAATAGGGCAAACAAGGACGTCTTCTCAAGGTGGATCTTGCAGGGAAGGCCGCTGGGTTTCTAGCACTTAGCATTCAGTATTTGACATCTCCAGGTAAGGCTGCCACTGACTCTCAACTGAAATGACGCAAATCCGTCTGTGGACAACACAGAGTTGGATAAACTTGCAATTTGGAAAGAAATTTACAAATAGTTGGAAGAGATGAATCGCACTATACTGTATATTTCCTAACTATTCTTAACACAGAGCAATTGATTCAATTGAATGAAAAGAGATTCCAACTGAATATTATGAAGAACGTCCTAACAGTAAGAGCTGCTTAACAGTGGAGTATAAGTGTGGTGGAATCTATATCTCTTGAGCTTTTTAAACGTAGCCTGGCCATCAGTAGGGAGGACTTTGCTTGTGTTTTTCTTCACGGCAGAAGAGGGTTGAACTGGATAGTCCTTGGGGTCTTTTCTTCCAACACTAGGATTCCATGCTTCCACAGATGCATCTTTCTTTGCTGTAGAACAGTGTAGTACAATCCATGGCCCGCGGGCCACATTTATCCCACCAATTCATTTTTGCTGTCCCTTGCTCTTCTTACCAGAAAAATATTTTAATTATGTAATTAAATATTAATATTTTAATTTTGCAATTCAATATTAATTATGTGATTCATTTTCTTTCTCTAGCCCTCACATTTTCCATCAATTTTGTCAAGGAACTCTCCATGCAATGTTTTGTTGTGCCAGCTGTCAGCTCTAGTTTGTAGTGCGGCTTTCTTGTACTGGTTTTTTGTCTGCTGTGCTTTGAGGAGTTTCTGACTTCAATCAAAGCAGGTTCTTCACTTTGATTTACATATTCTGCCAGGGCATGTTCTTCTTCTTTGACTGTTTGTTTGATTTGTAAGAGTCCTCTGCCCCCTGATCTTCTAGGCAGATACAGCCGGTCAACATCACTGCAAGGGTGCAGTGAATGATGAATGGTCATGAGTTTTCTTGTTTTTCTGTCCAAATTGTCCAGTTCCACCTGTGTCCAGTTTATGATGCCAGCAGTATATCTTATGACAGGTATGGCCCAGGTGTTTATGGCCTTGATGGTGTTGTCTCCATTGAACTTGCTTTTGAGAATTTTTCTGACCCTTTGTGTGTATTCTTTTCTGACCACAGTTTTCACATGTTCATGCTTGATGTTGTCCAGCTGTAATATGACCAGATATTTATAGGCCTCTGGCTGGTGACACTTTATTGTTTGGCCATTAGGCATATTTATTCCCTCACTTTCAATTATTTTTCCCTTCTTCAATGCCACTGTCGAACATTTGTCCAAACCAAACTCCATGATGATATCAGTGCTAAAAATTTGGACAGTGTTAGTCAGAGACTGGATTTCAGTTTCCGTTTTTTCATACAGCTTCAGGTCATCCATGTACATCATCATCATCATCATCATCATCATCATCATCATCATCATCATCATCATCATCATCATTTTATTATGACACAGCAAACAAGATAGACATGCTGGATTTCATATCAACAAATCACAAGTCGAACACTTCCCAAGTGTCTAGAACTGTGTGATGTATTTTTGGATGATGCGTGCAGATCCCAGCAGGGTGGCCTTTTGCAGTTGGCAGATCATAATTTTGTCAATGTCTATTGTTTCCAAATGCCGGCTGAGATCTTTTGGCATGGCACCCAGTGTGCCCATCACCACCGGGACCACCTGCACTGGTTTCTGCCAGAGTCTTTGAAGTTCAATCTTGAGGTCCTGAGAGCGGCTGAGGTTTTCCTGTTGTTTTTCGTCAATGCGACTGTCACCTGGGATGGCAACATCAATGATCCAAACCTTTTTCTTTTCCACAACTGTGATGTCTGGTGTGTTGTGTTCCAGAACTTTGTCAGTCTGGATTCGGAAGTCCCACAGTATCTTTGCGAGCTCGTTTTCCACAACCTTTGCAGGTTTGTGAATCCACCAGTTCTTTGCTGCTGGGAGGTGGTACTTGAGGCATAAGTTCCAATGAATCATTTGGGCCACAGGAGCCCCCAGATGGCGTAGTGGACTAAGTGACTTGAAGGTTGGGTTGCTGACCTGAAAGCTGCCAGGTTCGAATCCCACCTGGGGAGAGTGCAGTTGAGCTCCCTCTATCCAGCTCCAGCTCCATGGGGGGACATGAGAGAAGCCTCCCACAAGGATGGTAAAAACATCAAAAACATCCGGGCGTCCCCTGGGCAACGTCCTTGCAGACGGCCAATTCTCTCACTCCAGAAGCAACTCAAGTTGCTCCTGACCAAAAAAAAATTAAAAAAAATTGGGACACATAGTTGTGCCTCTCTTTGTAGTCTGTCTGTGCGATTTTCTTACAGCAGCTGAGGATATGATCAATGGTTTTGTCGGTTTCCTTGCACAATCTGCATTTTGGATCATGAGCTGATTTTTCGATCTTGGCCTGAATTGCCTTTGTTCTGATGTCTTGCTCCTGGGCTGCAAGGATCAGGCCTTCTGTCTCCTTCTTCAGGGTCCCATTCATGAGCCAGAGCCAGGTCTTCTCCTTATCAGCTTTTCCTTCAATTTTGTCAAAGAACTTCCCATGCAATGTTTTGTTGTGCCACCTGTCAGCTCTAGTTTGTAGTGCGGTTTTCTTGTACTGATTCTTTGTCTGCTGTGTTTTGAGGAGTTTCTGATTTTTGACTTCAATCAAAGCAGGTTCTTCACTTTGCTTTACCAGGGCTGCTGCTGCTTGTTGTTGTTGTTGTTGTTGTTGTTGTTGTTGTTGTTGTTGTTGTTGTTGTTCTTCTTCTTCTTCTTCTTCTTCTTCTTCTTCTTATTATTATTATTATTATTATTATTATTATTATTATTATTATTATTATTATTATAAACCTATGTTTGGGTTCCCTCTAAGCTCACCAAATCATCTGCATTTGGTACTGATAGAGAAAGAATGCTACATATTTTAATGACCCCCTCCCTCCCTACTTCCGTTCCCTCTTGCCAACAAGACCAAGAGGGATGATGGGAGGGAAGGAATGGGAAATCTCGGTGTGTGAACAAGAAGGTGTTCCTGGATGCAGCCTCTGGATTCCACGTGCCAAAGTGTATCCATTTGTGGTGCTTTGTGATAATTGTCGGCACCTGTATCAGCAGCCACAAAGCACCCTGGGTCAAGGTCTGCCAGAGAGGATGAGGACGGGTCCGACCCCCCCGCCGCAAACACAACCTTGCCTCGGTACCCCCCTCTCGTTCCCCATGCTGTTTTTCCCTCTCCTGCTCCGACCGCAGCTGGTTAAAATTATGTTGGAATTTTGTTTTTCTGTCAAGTGAATTTGGATGTGGTAAATCCTTTCCTGCCATCGCCATGGCCTTCCAATGAACGCTCAGGCAGCGTGCAATATACATGATTTAAGGAAAGCAATCCGCTGGGGTTGTTTCCGAGTCAGAGGCCCGAGACTGCCAAGGGGGGCTTGAAGGGTTGGAGGCAAATGAGGCCTGCCGCGGAGGCTGAGGCTGACCCTTGGCAGGAGGTCTCTGGGGCTGAGTGGTGGGGGGCAGCTCCCAGCCTGCAACGGGAACGTCTTTCTTTCGCAAAGATGAAAGCGGAGCCACGGCACCTCTCGGCACGGGAAGGGATCCAGCCCTCTCTCTGCCTTCGGAGGCCGCAGAAGCAAGAGGAAAATCCTTCTGGGGAGCCAAGAGCCGAGCCAATGGGAAATCTCAATAAAAGGCACACACACGTGTGCTCCATTCCGTCTGGAGGAAGAGCTCAACCATTGTTGGAATGCATTCACAAGAACTTCGTGCATACGTGACTCGACCCTAAGAGAAATGCCGCAAGCCGAGTCGTACTGTCGATCCTCCCGACCTGAAGGTTCTCTTTGCTGAAGCTGAACGGCATTTTAGCCAATCTCATAAGTCAGAAATCCTGTTTGGAGCACAGCTAATATCCAATCTCCCCTGGAATTTCAGAAAGTTACTGTATATACTCGAGTATAATCCAACCCGAATATACCATGTATACTCGGAGCATAATCCGACCCGAATATACCATATATACTCGAGTATAATCCGACCCGAATATACCGCATATACTCGAGTATAATGCGACCCGAATATACCATATATACTCGAGTATAATCCAACCCGAATATACCATGTATACTTGAGTATAATCCGACCCGAATATACCATATATACTTGAGTATAATCCAACCCGAATATACCATGTATACTCGAGTATAATCCGACCCGAATATACCATATATACTCGAGTATAATCCAACCCAAATATACCATATATACTCGAGTATAATCCGACCCGTATATACCGCATATACTCGAGTATAATCCGACCCGAATATACCATATATACTCGAGTATAATCCGACCCGAATATACCATATATACTCGAGTATAATCCGACTCGAATATACCGTATATACTCGAGTATAGGCCGACCCGAATATAAGCCGAGGTACCTAATTTTACCACAAAAAACGGAAAACATTGACACCAGTATAAGCCGAGGGTGGTAAATTTCAGAAATAAAAATAGATGCCAATAAAATTACAGTACCGTATATACTCGAGTATAAGCCGACCCGAATATGCCGTATATACTTGAGTATAAGCCGACCCGAATATAAGCCGAGGTACCTAATTTTACCACAAAAAACTGGGAAAACATTGACTCCAGTATAAGCCGAGGGTGGTAAATTTCAAAAACAAAAATAGATACCAATAAAATTATAGTACCGTATATACTCGAGTATAAGCCGACCCGAATATAAGCCGAGGTACCTAATTTTACCACAAAAAACTGGGAAAACATTGACTCCAGTATAAGCCGAGGGTGGTAAATTTCAAAAACAAAAATAGATACCAATAAAATTATAGTACCGTATATACTCGAGTATAAGCCGACCCCAATATAAGCCAAGGCACCTAATTTTACCACAAAAAAACTGGGAAAACATTGACTCCAATATAAGCCGAGGGTGGTAAATTTCAGAAATAAAAACAGATACCAATAAAATTACATTAATTGAGGCATCAGTAGGTTAAATGCTTTTGAATATTTACATAAAGCTCAAATTTAAGATAAGACGGTCCAACTCTGATTAAATCATTATTCTCATTTTCAATGTAAATGTGTTCATGTATCCTTTTAATAATAATAGAGTAAAATAATGCATGTAATAATAATACAGTAGAGTCTCACTCACTTATCCAACGTTCTGGATTATCCAATGCATTTTTGTAGTCAATGTTTTCAATACATCGTGATATTTTGGTGCTAAATTCGTAAATACAGTAATTACTACATAGCATTACCATGTATTGAACTACTTTTTCTGTCAAATTTGTTGTATAACATGATGTTTTGGTGCTTAATTTGTAAAATCATAACCTAATTTGATGTTTGATAGGCTTCTCCTTAATCCCTTCTTATTATCCAACATATTCGCTTATCCAACGTTCTGCCGGCCCCTTTATGTTGGATAAGTGAGACTCTACTGTATATATAACTTGTAAGCATAATAATAATATAATTATTATAATGATAATAATATTATGATGTAATACAATGCAATAATAATACACTATTATAATTATATATTTATATTACATGTAATATTATCATTATTCTCATCTTCTTCAATGTAAATGTGCTTATGTATCCTTTTAATAATAATAAAGTAAAATAATACATGTAATAATAGAGTAAAATAATAAATGTATAATAATACGATCAGAGTGAAATAATAAATGTATTAATAATAATAACAAAAATAGAGTAAAATAAATGTAATAGTAGCAACAATTGAGAAAAGTATTAAATGTAATAATACCAATAATAGTAGAGAAAAATAATAAATGTACCATATATTCTCGAGTATAAGCTGACCCAAATATAAGTCAACCAGGACCCTCACCCGAGTATAAGCCGAGAGGGGCTTTTTTAGTCTTAAAAAAGGGCTGAAAAACTAAGCTTATACTCGAGTATATGCAATAGTCATATAGTACAATACAATAATATATAATGCTTATATAGTGCTTATATTGTGCAATATAGTCGTATAGTACAATAAAATAATATATAATGCTTATAAAGTGCTTACATTGTGCAATATAGTTGTATAGTACAATAAAATAATATATAATGCTTATATAGTGCTTACATTGTGCAATATAGTCGTATAGTACAATAAAATAATATATAATGCTTATATAGTGCTTACATTGTGCAATATAGTTGTATAGTACAATAAAATAATATATAATGCTTATATAGTGCTTACATTGTGCAATATAGTCGTATAGTACAATAAAATAATATATAATGCTTATATAGTGCTTATATTGTGCAATATAGTCATATAGTACAATACAATAATATATAATGCTTATATTGTGCTATACTAATAATGTAATATATTGTCTGTATATATAACTTGTAAGCCGCCCTGAGTCCCCTTCGGAGCGAGACGGGTAGGATATAAATGTCGCTAATAAATAAAATAAGAAATAAATAAATAAATAAATAAATAATGTGTTAAGGTTTAAACCCAGAGGCTTTTGCAAGTCGAACGACAAAAGCTTAGCATGCTGCTCAACTCCTCAATGTTTCTGCACACACATCGGTTTGTCATTTGCTATTCTTCCAAATCAGAACAACTAAAGTGTGTCCTTGAGTGATCCTCCCTCCCCAATACCCCCTTTCCAAACAACCAAGGAAAACCAACGGTGCTGTATTTATTTTCTCAAGACGGGGCCAGGAATTATTCCCGTAAGGCTCAGCTTGGCTTGAAGAAGCTGTCTGTGCGTGTCTCTCAGCTTGCCTTTGGCAGAGGGACTGTTGTTGCTGTCTTGCCTGGTTTGGACGGCGAGCGCAGGGATGCTGGAACTCCAAGGGAAGCCCCGAGATACAGGCAGGCAGGCAGGCAGTCAAGGCACACCTCCACGGAGTGAAGGTGCTCCCAACATGCCATCGCATCCAAGCGGGAATTAACTAGCAGTTATGCCTCCGCCACACGCAATTAATGCCCAACACACACAAAGGTAAATTTGCTTAGGAAATATTATTCTATCAAAATATTCCAAAACTCTGAAACTCAAAACATTTCTTTTCAAATAGATTCCCAACCTGTACTATTGATTTATTTCGCTGCACGTGCCATTGCATCCAAGCGGGAATTAACTAGCAGTTACGCCTCCGCCACACGCAATTAATGCCCAACACACACAAAGGTAAATTTGCTTCAGAAATATTATTCTACCAAAATATTCCAAAACTCTGAAACTCCAAACACTTCTTTTCAAATAGATCCTCAACCTGTACTATTGATTTATTTGGCTGCGGTAGTTTTGGAAGAGATAGGCATAGGAAACACAAAACCACAACATATTATTATTAAACACTCTATTATTATTATTATTATTATTATTATTATTATTATTATTTATTGTATGACACAGCAAACAAGATAGATATGCTGGTTTTTGATGAGTGTCATGTTTAAATTTATTGGGTTTTTTCTAATTTGGAATTTTTATTATAATGAGTATGTTATTGTCATTTTATACTTTTGATATTAAGTGGTGTAGTTGTGGCATTGAATGTTTGCCGTTGATATGTATGTTAACCACCCCGAGTCTCTCTGGAGAGAGAGGGTGATCTAGAAATAAAGTATTGTTATTATTATTATTATTATTATTATTATTATTATTATTATTATTATTGTTTATTATTATTATTATTTTATGACACAGCAAACAAGACGGACATGCTGGATTTCATATCACAAAATCACAAGTCGAACACTCACCAAGTGTCTAGGACTGTGTGATGTTTTTTCGGATGATGCGTGCAGATCCCAGCAGGGTGGCCTTTTGCAGTTGGCAGATCGTAATTTTGTCAATGTCTATTGTTTCCAAATGCTGGCTGAGATCTTTTGCTACGGCACCCAGTGTGCCCATCACCACCGGGACCACCTGCACTGGTTTCTGCCAGAGTCTTTGAAGTTCAATCTTGAGGTCCTGATAGCAGCTGAGTTTTTCCTGTTGTTTTTCGTCAATGCGACTGTCACCTGGGATGGCAACATCAATGATCTAAACCTTTTTCTTTTCCACAACTGTGATGTCTGGTGTGTTGTGTTCCAGAACTGTCAGTCTGGATTCAGAAGTCCCACAGTATCTTTGCGTGCTCATTCTCCAATACTTTTGCAGGTTTGTGATCCCACCAGTTCTTTGCTGCTGGGAGGTGGTACTTGAGGCATAAGTTCCAATGAATCATTTGGGCCACATAGTTGTGCCTCTGTTTGTAGTCTGTCTGTGCGATTTTCTTACAGCAGCTGAGGATATGATCAATGGTTTCATCAGTTTCCTTGAAGAGTCTGCATTTTGGGTCATCAGCTGATTTTTTGATCTTTCGATGATGATGATGATGATGATTATTGTATATACTCGAGTATACTAGTTTTCAGCCCTTTTTAAGTGCTGAAAAAGCTCCCCTCGGCTTATACTTGAGTGAGGATCCTGGCTGGCTTATATTCGGGTCAGCTTATACTCGAGTATATAGGTATTCAAAGTTGGACAGTCTTATCTTATTAAAGTCTTATTATTATCTTTAATTTTATAGTGTTATATAAATATTCAAAAACATTTAACCTACTGATGCCTCAAATAATGCAATTTTATTAATATCTATTTTTATTTTTGAAATTTACCCATAGCTGCTGCATTTCCCACCCTCGTCTTATACTCGAGTCAATAAGTTTTCCCAGTTTTTGTGGTAAAATTAGGTGCCTCGACTTATATTCGTGTCGGCTTATACTCGAGTATATATTTTATTATTAGTAGTAGTAGTATTGGGTTGTTGTGAATTTTCCCGGCTATGTGGCCATTATGTTCCAGGAATATTCTCTCCTGACATTTCGCCCACCTCTATGGAAGGCATCCTCATTGTCATATCTCACAACCTTTGAGGATGCCTGCCATAGATGCGGGTGAAACGTCAGGAGAGAATGCTTCTGGAATATGGCCAAACTGCCCGGAAAATGCACAACAACCCAATAATAATAATAATAATAATAATAATAATAATAATAATAATAATACATCAAGCATGAACATGTGAAAACTGTGGTCAGCAAAGAATACACACAAAGGGTCAGAAAATTTCTCAAAAGCAAGCTCAATGGAGGCAACACCATCAAGGCCATAAACACCTGGGTCATACCTGTCATAAGATATACTGCTGGCATTATAAACTGGACACAGATGGAACTGGACAATTTGGACAGAAAAACAAGAAAACTCATGACCATTCATCATTCAATGCACCCTCGCAGTGATGTTGATCGGCTATATCTGCCTAGAAGATCAGGGGGCAGAGGACTCTTACAAGTAAAATAAGCAGTCAAAGAAGAAGAACATGCCCTGGCAGAATATGTAAAGCAAAGGGAAGAACCTACTTTGATTGAAGTCAAAATTCAGAAACTCCTCAAAGCACAGCAGACAAAAAATCAGTACAAGAAAACCGCACTACAAACTAGAGCTGACAGCTGGCACAACAAAACACTGCATGGAAAGTCCATTGCATGGACTGAGAGTTTCAAGCTCTGAGGCAGGGCTGAGCTTCTATCCCTGTCCTGTGGAGCCTGCCACAGGGCTAGAGGAGGGGGCGGGGCCTCTTCCAGAGTGCCTGACGGGGCTTTATACCCCGCCCCTGTGTTCTAACAAGCGCCTCAGGGGAGGTATACAGAGGCTCAGCCCTGTCTCACACTCTTGGGAAGAGGCCCCGCCCCCACCCCTAGCCCCGCCCTTTAGTCCTAAAAGGCCTCTCAGGAGAGTTATAGAGGCTCAGCCCTGTCTCATGCTCTTGGGAAGAGGCTCCGCCCCCACCCCTAGCCCCGCCCTCTGTGTCCCAAAAAGCACCTCAGGAGAGGTATAGATCCTCATCCCTGTCTCAGGCTCTTGGAACGAGGCCCCGCCTCCTTCTCTAGCTCCACCCTCTGTGTCCCAAAAAGCACCTCAGGAGAAGTATAGATCCTCAGCCCTGTCTCAGGCTCTTGGGAAGAAGCCACACCCCTCACCTGGCCCTGCCCCCTAATAGGTGCCATCACCGCCCCCCTGGATCACTGCAGCGCACACCAGGGGGCAGTGGCACCCACTTTGGGAATCACTGGTTTAACTCCTGGATATTTGTTGGTAGGTTGGTTTCTTTGTTTGCACAACAACAACAACAACAACAACAACAACAAAGTAACAGCCACACCTCAATACAGAAGGAAACCAATAGCTTTAGATCAATGGCTGCAGGGTAAAGAAGTGACAACTAGACCAAACTCTTCTACTCGTTGAAACATCCAGAGGAAAGTTGCATAAGAACATTGACCACGCATGAATTGTTAACGCTGGAGGGTCTGGATGAAGACCAGACTTGGTTATGCCAAATTCTTCTGTAAAGAGGTGATAGCAGGATTATTATGGGTTGTCTTTCACCCCCTCTGTCCCCCGAGTTCGGATTCCAGAGCAGTGGGGAGCCAACTCAGTCCCAGACACACATAATGCAATCTGGAATGCTTTGAAATCTAGCTGGAGATGAGATGCTCCAGTGATCAAGTTCTTCTCATACGTTGTGTGTTTATATACACACACACAATGCTGTTCCACTCCCGGTCCTTGGCTCAAAGCATGCTGGTCACCATCCCAATCCAAAGGATTGCCTCCTGAGGATGGTGATTCAGGGCAAACTGGGGTAGAAGGAAGATGCCGATGCCAGATTGCTTTGCTTGTTAGCCGAGGAATGTATGCAAATTTTAATTCCCCCCACTGTCCAAATGTGTGTACACTCTCCAGCTAATACAGCTCTGGAAGGAACTGGCAAAACCACCTCGCCGAAGGAAAAAAAAACTATGGAATTCAGGTCAACAAGGGACTTGGAAGGCAAATACTGTACACAAACCCCTACCATGAATATGCGGACAGGACTAGACATTGGTTTCCCTGTAAATGTTCTACTGATAGGAACAAGGAACCATATATCTGTGTCCACATGGCCACAATCATGTGGACTCACAGCTCAGCTGCCGTAGGAAAAGCACTCCCAACAGATGGCCATTCAGAAGGAAACACCACCACGTTTAGGTCAAGCGTCCCCAAACTAAAGCCTGGCGCCGGATGTGGCCCTCCAAGGTCATTGACCTGGCCCCTGTCCTAAACTTTAGACTTAGGGTTGATCTAAGTCTATCTGGTCTTTGGAGGTCTCTTTGCTTACCCATGGTCTTATGAGATCGTCTAGATGGTCTTTGAAGGTCTCTTTGCTTAGCTATGGCCTTATGAGACCATCTAGTTGGCTTTTGGAGGTCGCTTTCCTTACCTATGGTCTTATGAAACCATCTAGATGGTCTTTGAGGGTCCCTTTCCTTACCCATGGTCTTCTGGTGGCCTTATGAGATCATCTAGATTGCCTTTGAGGGTCCATTTCCTTACTGATGGTCTTATGAGACCATCTAGATGGCCTTTGGAGGTCTCTTTGCTTACCTATGGTCTTATGAGATCGTCTAGCTCAGGGGTCACCAAACTAAGGCCCATGGGCCGGATATGGTCCTCCAAGGTCATTGACCTGTCCTCTGTCCTAAACTTTAGACTTAGCGTTGACCTACGTCTACCTGGTCTTTGGAGGTCTCTTTGCTTACCTATAGTCTTATGAGATCATCTAGATGGTCTTTGAAGGTCTCTTTGCTTAGCTACGGCCTTATGAGATCATCTAGATGGCTTTTGGAGGTTGCTTTCCTTATCTTTGGTCCTATGAGACTGTCTAGATGGCCTTTGAGGGTCCCTTTCCTTACCTATGGTCTTATGAAACCATCTAGATGACCTTTGAGGGTCCCTTTCCTTATCTATGGTCTTCTGATGGCCTGATGAGATCATCTAGATGGCCTTTGAGGGTCCCTTTCCTTACCAATGGTCTTATGAGACCACCTAGATGGTCTTTGGAGGTCTATTTGCTTACCTATGGCCTTTACTCTACCAAAGCTTATGCTACAATCTCTTTCTGACAAAGGTACTTGTAATGAAGTATGAATTTTTAGTTTACAGATGCTGTTTAATTGTGTGTTTGTGTTTTAAAAGGGTAAGTATTACAGTTACTGCATCTTAGCACTCAGAGGCTGGTTGCCATGGAGAAGTAGGCGGAGCCAACTGCCGTTTAGTTGAAGAAAGTGCAGAGTTTAAAAAAGAAGTTCAGTCTGTGCTCTGATGAGGCACTGGGAAGATTGATCCTAGGTTGAAGGGATCAAGGGAGACTCAATTGCTCATTTTGAGTCAGTTTAAAATAAGTTTGGTGACTTATTTAATGTAGTCTGTGTCCTGGGAAGGCACAGAGAATCTGTGATCGTACATCACAGGGGTGACAGTGGTTTTAAAGTAGCAGAGAAAGAAGTGACACTTTAGAGAGTTTGACTCATCTCATTCTTGTATTGTAACTGTTAAATAAAATACCTCCTAGTGAGAATCAATATTGTAATCACTAAACTCTGTGCCTGAATAAACTTGTTCCTGTTTTTCCAACATCGAAGCCTCTGTTGCATGTATTATAAACCAAGTTATGCTACCAACTAAAGTGAATAAGAAGGGGGAAAAAGTAAAAGGTCTCTCTGAGTCTTTGGTGGTTGCATCTTCACAAATTTGGTGGCAGTCGTAATTAGTCCTTTACAAATTGATGGCAGCGGTGGGATAAAAAGATTCTCCCTGCCTAAAAGAACCTTAGGCGTTCATAGTCTCTTCACAGTACTCCCAAAGATCCCTTTGTATACAGTAGAGTCTCACTAATCCAAGCCTCGCTTATCCAAGCCTCTGGATAATCCAAGCCATTTTTGTAGTCAATGTTTTCAATATACAGTAGAGTCTCACTTATCCAACACTCACTTATCCAACGTTCTGGATTATCCAACACATTTTTGTAGTCAATGTTTTCAATGCATTGTGATATTTTGGTGCTAAATTTGTAAATACAGTAATTACTACATAGCATTATTACGTATTGAACGACTTTTTCTGTCAAATTTGTTGTATAACATGAAGTTTTGGTGCTTAATTTGTAAAATCATAACCTAATTTGATGTTTAATAGACTTTTCTTTAATCCCTCCTTATTATCCAAGATATTCGCTTATCCAAGCTTCTGCCGGCCTGTTTAGCTTGGATAAGTGAGATTCTACTGTACTTGTTTTACTAGTGTTTTAGAAATTAAATTAATCCCGACATAGGCTACACAGAAGGGAGGATCTGAGGGCACGCATGGCCCCGTAAGTCTGGAAAGAAAGATCACAACCTTCTCACGCAGCAAGATGTAAGGCTAAATTCGGCCGTTCAACATTGACAACTTGGATGTAAACTCATCAAGAACGGGGCGGTGGGGTACGGAACAAGAAGGAAGAATTGTTGTGTATTTCCAATGTGTCTGCATTTGGAGACACTAAAATGTTACCCAACGGAGACACCCAACCCAATCCAATCTGGAACGGTAGTCCGTGCATGAGATGCTCCGCTTTGGGAGGCTCTGACTCAGACAGATTCCCCCCTTGCCCACCGTGAGTCATGATGCCTCCTCTGCTTCTGGCAGGTAGTCATCCTGCCTAGGATTCCAAATTATATTCCCCAGCAACGTCTTGGCCAGCAGGTGTGACGCCAGGACTCCACCCGATCCCATGCCGACAAAGCAAGAAGCCATAGGTCCAGGGTCAGCATGGGTGGATTTGTCCGTTTCAAAGGAACAAGCGCAAAAACAAGACTGGTTGGAGACACTCGATGGAGAGACCCAGACTGGGCCTCTTGGACTTCTCAGCCAAGGCAGAAATCACAAAGGGTCATTTTTTCCTCCTTTCATGGGAGATGGGTAAGAAAAGGAGAAAGCACATTGTAAGGAGTGAGGAGAGAACACCAAGCACTCGAGATTTCCAATATGGTGATTTACAGTGCTATCCCATGCACATCACTATGCAACACAACTTTTGTTCCTGAGTTATAAATGTCATTTCCTAATTGGTTTTATCATACAAACAATATATAGTGTACTAGCTGTGCCCGGCCACGCGTTGCTGTGGCATTGTCTGGTGGTGTTGGTGAGAAATTGTTGAGGTAGTGGTGGTATTGAATGTCTATTGTATGGTTGTCTATGTTTAGTATGCACACTGAAGTGGATTATATGGCAGTGTGGAGTCAAGATAATCCAGTTCAAAGCAGATAATATAAGATTCTAAATGGGTTATATAGCTGTGTGGAAGGGCCTTCAGTCTACACTGCCATATAATCCAGTGCAAATTAGATAATCTGTGGAAGAGGCCTAAGTGAGGCCTAACTCTGCCTGTGCCCTGGGCTGAGTGGGTTGCTAGGAGACTAAGTGGGCGGAGCTTAGCCTTCAAACTGGCAGCAATTGGATAAAAACTATTATTCTTCTCCCTGTAATTAGGACTTTATTTTAATTTTATTTTTGTTGTATCAACCTAGTGGCGTGGATGATGGATTGTGTTGTCAAATTTCGAGGTTGGGGGGGCTGTAGTTTTGTTGTTTTGTGGGTCGCCATGATGCCATCACTCATTTATATATATAGATTGTACAGTTTTTATATGTGTGTTTTATTGCAAGCTGCACTGAGTCCCCTGTTGGGTGAGAAGGGCGGGATATAAATATTGTAATAAATAAATAAAATAAACATGGGAAAAGTTTATCACCGTATATACTCGAGTATAAGCCGACCCGCATATAAGCCGAGGCAACTAATTTTACCACAAAAAAAACCTGGGAAAACATTGACTCAAGTATAAACCGAGAGTGGTAAATTTCAGAAATAAAAATAGATACCAATACAATTACATTAATTGAGGTATCAGTAGGTTAAATGTTTTTGAATATTTACATAAAGCTCAAATTTAAGATAAGACTGTCCAACTCTGATTCAATCATTATTATCATCTTCGTCAATGTAAATGTGCTTTTAATAATAATAGAGTAAAATGATACAGTAGAGTCTCACTTATCCAAGCCTCGCTTATCCAAGGTTCTGGATTATCCAAGCCATTTTTGTAGTCAACGTCTTAAATATACAGTAGAGTCTCATCCAAGCAAAATGGGCCGGCAGAAGCTTGGATAAGTGAATATGTTGGATAATAAGGAGGGATTAAGGAAAAGCCTATTAAATATCAAATTAGGTTATGATTTTACAAATTAAGCACCAAAACTTCATGTTATACAACAAATTTGACAGAAAAAGTAGTTCAACATGCAGTAATGTTACGTTGTAATTACTGTATTTACAAATTTAGCACTAAAATATCACGATATATCGAAAACATTGACTACAAAAATGGCTTGGATTATCCAGAGGCTTTGATAAGCGAGGCTTGGATTAGTGAGAGTGGTAAATTTCAGAAATAGATACCAATAAAATTACCGTATATACTAGAGTATAAGCCGACCCAAATATAAGCCGCGGCACCTAATTTTACCACAAAAAACTAGGAAAATGTATTGACTCGAGTATAAGATGAGGTGAAATGCAGAAGCTACAGGTCAAATTCAAAAATAAAAATAGATATTAATAAAATTGCATTATTTGAGGCATCAGTAGGTTAAATGTTTTTGAATCTTTATATAAAACTGTAATTTAAGCTAATAAGACTTTAATAAGATAAGACTGTCCAACTCTGAATACTTATATATTGAAGTATAAGCCGACCTGAATAGAAGTCGGCCAGGACCCTCACTCGAGTATAAGCCGAGGGGAGCTTTTTCAGCCCTAAAAAAGGGCTGAAAAACTAGGCTTATACTCGAGTATATACAGTATTTATAAGGACTATGTATTCCCTATGTTCTCTGTGTGAATTCAGAGAGACTGCTGTATATATTGTTGCCCCGTTTGATATTTTGAACTGAAGTAAAGATACTGTTACTTGTTACACAAGCCTGAATGACACTTTATTATACTGCAGGGTATATCTTGGTTCAGATACTGTGGTAAAGCTCCACCCTGAGTCCCCTTCGGGGTGAGAAGGGCAGACTATAAATGTTTTAAATAATAATAAATATAGTCTTTCTATAAATAATAGGGGTGTGCAATTTTTTTGTTAGTCGTCATAAGTCGTAACAAATTTGTTAAATTCGTGATTACGAAATGATATTCAATGCGCAGGCTTGACCCGCGCCGAAAACTGTAGTTTGGGAAGACAATAGCGCTCTACTCCTCCCCAAACTATAAACTCTAGGATTCTATAGGAACCATGGAAGTACCCGGCCAGTTTGAAGCATGAATGTTAAACTTGTGTCCTGCGTTTAATCTCTGTTCCACATAATCTATATATATAAAAGGGTAATGAAATTTCGGCCTAGGACAAAACAACAAAACTACACATCCCAGAAACACTAAACTTGGCAGCACAACCCCTCATCCATGCCTCTAGGTTCATACAACAAAAAGGAAAGAAAAATAAAGTCCTAATTAGAGGGAGAGGAATAATTGTTTTTATCCAATTGCTGCCAGTTACAAGGCTAAGCTCCTCCCACTTGGTCTCCTAGCAACCCACTCAGCCCAGGGGACAGGCAGAGTTAGGCCTCACTTAGGCCTCTTCCACACTGCCTATAAAATACAGATTATCTGATTTTAACTGGATTATATGGCAGTGCAGACTCAAGGCCCTTCCACACAGCTATATAACCCAGTTATAATGGACATAATGTAAGGTATTTATTTATTATTTATTTATTTACAGCATTTACATTTCGCCCTTCTCACCCCAAAGGGGACTCAGGGTGGATCACATTACACATATAGGCAAACATTCAATGCCTTTTAACATAGAACAAAGACAAACAAACATAGGCTCCGAGCGGGCCTCGAACTCATGACCTCCTGGTCAGAGTGATTCATTGCAGTTAATTGCAGCTGGCTTGCTCTCCCGCCTGCGCCACAGCCCACAGCCCGGTAAAACCTTTACCATTTACCTTAACTACCACCAGTTCCTCAATACTTTATTTCCCATACCACCATACTTCGCCACAGCAACGCGTGGCCGGGCACAGCTAGTTTAATATATATTTTATAGAAATGCATTTTAATATATTTATTTATTATGTGTTTTATTTATTCTGTTGTTCAACTTTGTTTGGCTTTTCATCTATGCTGATGATCACGCCACGGTAGCTCTCTGGAGATTTAGGTGCTCTCACTACCTATTATAGGGAAGATCAGATCATTCCTAATCCATCTAGTTTTACAATGTTTATGTGTTTTAATTATTCTGTCGTTTAACTATATTCAACTTTGTTTGGTTTTTCATCTATGCTGATGATTGTGCCATCATCACTCAAGCAGGGAGCTTTGAAATGGTTTAACAGAAATTTTCTGAAGCTTTAGGTGCTCTTACAGACTATTACAGGGAAAATCAGCTGATTCCTAATCCATCTAGTTTTAGAATGTTTATGAGTTTTAATTATTCTGTCGTTTAACTATATTTAACTTTGTTTGGTTTTTCATCTATGCTGATGATGGCACCATCACTGCTCAAGCAGGGAGCTTTGAAATGGTTGAACAGAAACTTTCTGAAACTTTAGGTGCTCTTACAGACTATTACAGGGAAAATCAGCTGATTTCTAATCCATCTAGTTTTACAATTTTTTAAATGTGTTTTCATTATTTTGTCGTTTAACTTTGTTTGGCTTTTTTGTTGCGTTCCAGATGGAAAAAACAGAAGAATGTGTTGTCGAAGGCTTTCATGGCCGGGATCACAGGGTTGTTGTATGTCTTTCGGGCTATGTGGCCATGTTCCAGAACATGGCCACACAGCCCGAAAGACATACAACAACCCCAACAGAAGAATGGCCTGCCTCAGGGGAGCATGATAGCTCCATCAATGTTTAACATCACAAATAACCAGCCACTGCCAAAAGGTACAAAAAGTTTCATCTATACTGACGATCGTGCCATCACTGCAGGGAGCTTTGAAATGGTTGAACAGTAGCTCTCTAAAGCTTTAGGTGCTCTTACTGCCTATTATAGGGGAAATCAACTGAACCCATAACCTCAATCAGTTGCTGATACCAGATGAGTAACTCCCTCCTGGGCACACAGAAGTCTGGGCAACTTGCAAGGCACTGAACAGACTGTGCTGTGGCACCAACGAGAAGCAGAGCCAATCTTAAGAAATGGGGCTACAAAGTGGAGCCCATAACATATGAGTGTAGAGAGGACAAATCACAGACCACTGACTACAGTGCAACCTGAGCCCTGCCACATGCACAATGGAGGACCTTCTCACAGTGACACCAGAGGCACTCTAAGTGGCCAGCTTCTGGTTAAAGCAAATTTACGAGGGTTGAATGAAAAGTAATGCCTTCACCTTCGTTACTTGGGTTTGGATGGGAACATTTTAATAAATCAAATTCAGAAATAATCCTTGGAATGTGCTCCTTAACAACCACTATTCACTTTTCCACATCATCACCAGACAAGAAGAAGTCAACACTCTGTTTCTGTATCCAGCGTCTCGCAGTTCCCATCGTGCACAGATGTTCCGACAGCCAAGGAAAGCAAAAATGTGACCCACACGTTCTTGTGAAATGCCGATTATGCTTGAAATTTATTTCTGAGTGATACAACGATCATCCTGGATCAATCTGTCAACCTTTTGTTTGTGAAACTCGGTGGTTGCTGTCACAGCACGACCAACTCTTTGTTTGTCACGCAAGTCAGATGTTCCCAACTCAACATCTTTAAACTTACTCGCCCAACATGCACAGGACTCACATCAACACAACCACCATAAGCAGCTTGCATTCTCCGATGAATCTCCTTTGGGGTGACACCTTCTGCTGTCAAGAATTCAACAACTGCACATGGCTTAAGTCGCATTGACTGACCGTCTGAGCAGGGTTCCATACTTCACACTTTAACAACACAACCGTCCAATGCTAAGGCTTCTCCATCTGTGCAGGGTTCCATACTTCGCACTTTAACAACACAACCATTCAATGCTAAGGCTTTCCCACCTGTGCAGGGTTCAATGAATTAGTCTCCTGTGTTAATATTGTGTGTTTTATGTCGATTTTAACGATTGTTTTTTACTGTAATTGATGTTTTTACTGGATAATTGTTTTATTGCTATGTTTTAATATTTGATTGTTTTATTGGGCAAGGCCCCATGTAAGCCGCCCCGAGTCCCTTCGGGGAGATGGGGCGGGGTATAAAAATAAAGTTATTATTATTATTATTATTATTATTATTATTATTATTATTATTATTATTCGCACTTTAACAACACAACTGTTCAATGCTAAGGCTTCCCCGTCTGTGCAGGGTTCCATAATTCACCCTTTAACAACACAACCATTCAATGCTAAGACTTTCCTGTCTGTGCAGGGTTTCATAATTCACCCTTTAACAACACAACTGTTCAATGCTAAGGCTTCCCCATCTGCACAGGGTTCCATACTTCGCCCTTTAACAACACAACCGTTCAATGCTAAGGCTTCCCCGTCTGTGCAGGATTCCATACTTTGCACTTTAACAACACAATCATTGAATGCTAAGACTTCGCCGTCTGCGCAGGATTCCATACTTCACACTTTAACAACACAACCGTTCAATGCTAAGGCTTCCTGCCAAATGGAACTGTAGAGGAGAGTCTACTAAACAAGCCAGTACTGCCAACTGTTGAGGAGTTACCAAGGTGGAGGCATTACTTTTCATTCAACCCTCATATTCAAAATATGGTACTGAAGTGGCCAAACTGTTAGCCGCTCTGAGTCCCCTTCGGGGTGAGAAGAGCGGGGTAAAAATATAGGAAACTAGTTGTGCCCGGCCACGCGTTGCTGTGGCTAGGATTTAATTTTTCTTTTCTTTTTGTTGTATGAACGTAGAGGCGTGGATGAGAGGTTGTGTTGTCAATTTTCAAGGTTGTGGGGCGTTTAGTTTAGTTGTTTTGTCCAGTGCCGTGATTCCATTACCCTTTTATATATATAGATAATAAATAAATTATTCTGTAACCTACCTCGTGAATAGTCGGGAAATATTATTATTATTATCATCATCATCATCATCATCATTATCTGACATTCCAAATATTGATTGATACCTGGGCTTAAACAAGACATCTTGCAAGAACAGAAGACTGAGAATCGAAAAGGCTTTTCTATCGGTAGCAATTATCGCAACTATAGTGCAAGATGGATTTCTAGACAGTCAAGGCCACTGACTAGGATAGCTTTGAAAAGGGATTAGAGGAAATCTGGCAGGATATGTCTAAGGCTGATTAGTTGTCCTGATGGCAGATGACTATATGCTGCCATCATATATGCTGAGTCCATGTGCCTCCAAATAACAGTTGTTGGGGAACACACATAAAAGTACTATAATCTTATCTTGCAACAGGACCATGGGTCACTCAAAAATTCCTAAACATTGGTCCTCCAGTTTTGGATTTCCAACTCTGCAAAACCTCAACCAGCTTGGCCAAGGGTCAGAAATTCTGGATGCTGAAATCCAAAACATCTGGAAGACCAAAGTTTGAAAAATGCTAGCTTAGAGCAGTGGTTCTCAACCTGTGGGTCCCCAGATTTTTGAGCCTTCATCTCAGCCTGTGGGTCAGCAGATGTTTGGGCCTTCATGTCAACCTGTGGGTCAGCAGATGTTTGGGCCTTCATGTCAACCTGTGGGTCCCCAGATGTTTGGGCCTTCATCTCAACCTATGGGTACCCAGATGTTTGGGCCTTCATCTCAACCTATGGGCCCCCAGATGTTTTGGCCTTCATCTCAACCTATGGGTCCCCAGAAGTTTTGGCCTTCATCTCAACCTATGGGTCCCTAGATGTTTGGGCCTTCATCTCAACCTGTGGGTCCCTAGATGTTTGGGCCTTCATCTCAACCTATGGGTCCCCAGATGTTTGTGCCTTCATCCAAACCTGTGAGTCCCCAGATGTTTGGGCCTTCATCTCAACCGGTGAGTCCCCAGATTTTTGGGCCTTCCTCTCAACCTGTGGGTCCCCAGATGTTTGGGTCTTCCTCTCAACCTGTGGGTCCCCAGATGTTTGGGTCTTCATCTCAACCGGTGGGTCCCCAGATGTTTGGGCCTTCATCTCAACCTATGGGTCCCTAGATGTTTGGGCCTTCATCTCAACCTGTGGGTCCCCAGATGTTTGGGCTTTCATCTCAACCTGTGGGTCTCCAGATGTTTGGGCCTTCATCTCAACCTGTGGGTCCCCAGATGTTTGGGCCTTGATCTCAACCAGTGGGTCCCCAGATGTTTAGGCCTTCATCACAACCTGTAGGTCCCCAGATGTTTGGGCCTTCATCTCAACCGGTGGGTCCCCAGATGTTTGGGCCTTCATCTCAACCGGTGGGTCCCCAGATGTTTCGGCCTTCATCTCAATCTATGGGTCCCCAGATGTTTTGGCCTTCAAGTCCCAGAAATCCTAACAGCTGGTAAACTGGATGGGATTTTTGGGACTTTTCGGCCAAAACATCTGGAGACCCAAGGTTGAGAACCGCTTTTCTAGAAGAACCATAGAAGGATTTTCTCTGAGCAGAAAGTCTTCTCCCAGGAAAACCTTGGAGTTGTGGACACGTCAACGATGAACTAGATGAAGAGATTTAGGATTATTCTCTATCGCAGACTTAGGAATATGTCAGCAGGATCAGGCCAGCCAAGAAATGTGTATATGGTGTGTAGAAAAAGGGATACCTTCCCACTAGAGGGGTACCTATTGATCTACTCATATTTGAATGTTTTCAAAGGTTGGCAGAAGCTGGGGCTAACAACAGGAGCTCATTCCACTCCCCAGATTCGAACCGCCAACCTTTAGATCAGCAAGTTCAGCAGTTTTAGTAGTTGTGTATCTAATATGTGTTTATTAGTGTCTCAGATTGATTCTTCCTTGAGACTGAGTTTTGTATGACGTAGTAGTTCTAGGTTCCCCTTTGTGATCATAATCTCTATCTGCTTACGTTTGGGGACAATGGAACGTGAATAGACGACACGGCTTTGGTCCCATTTGGGATGCATAAAGCCTGTCTCCCCTTTAACGTGCCCCCTTGCCTTGTTGCTGCGGCGGGCAGTGACTGGGAAACTGTGACTGCTCTACACCACTGACACCTCTGCTGCTCTGGAAACCCATGAACTGCTTGAGAAAGGTCAGCTGGCAGCGTTGGCTGCCCTTTTCATTCTACTTTCATTCCTCCTTGCTCTGGGTGGCAGAGGAGTGCCCTCTGTCGACCCAGAAGCAGAGCTGAGTTCAAGATCGCCCTTTATTTTTGCAAAGACTCCTCTTCATTCATGTCCTTTCTACCACAGGGGTGGGCAGCATGTAGCCCAGGGTACATATATATGTGAGTGTAAAAAGGTAAAGATTTTCCACTGATGTTAACTCTGGGCGTTGGTGCTCATCTCCATCTCTAAGCCGAAGAGCCAGCGTTGTCCATTGACAGCTCTAGTTTGTAGTGCGGTTTTCTTGTACTGATTCTTTGTCTGCCGTGTTTTGAGGAGTTTCTGATTTTTGACTTCAATCAAAGCAGGTTCATAATTTTGCTTTACATATTCTGCCAGGGCATGTTTTTTATTATTATTATCATTATTATTATTATTATTATTATTATTATTATTATTATTATTATTATTATTATTATTTTATGTCACAGCAAACGATAGATATGCTGGATTTCGTATCACAAAATCACAAGTCGAACACTTCCCAAGCGTCTAGGACTGTGTGATGTATTTTTGGATGATGCGTGCAAATCCCAGTAGGGTGGCCTTTTGCAGTTGGCAGATCATAATTTTGTCAATGTCTATTGTTTCCAAATGCCAGCTGAGATATTTTGGCACGGCACCCAGTGTGCCCATCACCACTGGGACCACCTGCACTGGTTTCTGCCAGAGTCTTTGCAGTTCAATCTTGAGTTCCTGATAGTGGCTGAGTTGTTGTTGTTGTTGTTGTTGTTATTATTATTATTATTATTATTATTATTATTATTATTATTATTATTATTTTATTATGTCACAGCAAACAAGATAGATATGCTGGATTTCGTATCACAAAAATCACAAGTCGAACACTTCCCAAGTGTCTAGGACTGTGTGATGTATTTTCGGATGATGCGTGCGGATCCCAGTAGGGTGGCCTTTTGCAGTTGGCAGATCGTAATTTTGTCAATGCCTATTGTTTCCAAATGCCAGCTGAGATATTTTGGCACGGCACCCAGTGTGCCCATCACCACCGGGACCACCTGCACTGGTTTCTGCCAGAGTCTTTGAAGTTCAATCTTGAGGTCCTGATAGCGGCTGAGTTTTTCCTGTTGATTTTCATCAATCCGACTGTCACCTGGGATGGCAACATCAATGATCCAAACCTTTTTCTTTTCCACAACTGTGATGTCTGGTGTGTTGTGTTCCAGAACTTTGTCAGTCTGGATTCAGAAGTCCCACAATATCTTTGCGTGCTCATTTTCCAATACTCTTGCAGGTTTGTGATCCCACCAGTTCTTTACTGCTGGGAGGTGGTACTTGAGGCATAAGTTCCAATGAATCATTTGGGCCACATAGTTGTGCCTCTGTTTGTAGTCTGTCTGTGCGATTTTCTTACAGCAGCTGAGGACAGCTGCACAGTCTGCATTTTGGGTCATCAGCTGATTTTGCGATCTTGGCCTGAATTGCCTTTGTCCTGATGGCTTGCTCATGGGCTGCAAGGATCAGGCCTTCTGTCTCCTTCTTCAGGGTCCCATTCGTGAGCCAGAGCCAGGTCTTCTCCTCATCAGCTTTTCCTTCAATTTTGTGAAGGAACTTTTCATGCAATGTTTTGTTGTGCCAGTTGTCAGCTCTAGTTTGTAGTGCGGTTTTCTTGCACTGGTTTTTTTGTCTGCTGTACTTTGAGGAGTTTCTGATTTTTGACTTCAATCAAAGCAGGTTCTTCACTTTGCTTTACATATTCTGCCAGGGCATGTTCTTCTTCTTTGACGGCTTGTTTTACTTGTAAGAATCCTCTGCCCCCTGATCTTCTAGGCAGATATAGCCGGTCAACATCACTGTGAGGGTGCAGTGAATGATGAATGGTCATGAGTTTTCTTGTTTTTCTGTCCAAATTGTCCAGTTCCACCTGTGTCCAGTTTATGATGCCAGCAGTATATCTTATGACAGGTATGGCCCAGGTGTTTATGGCCTTGATGGTGTTGCCTCCATTGAGCTTGCTTTTGAGAATTTTTCTGACCCTTTGTGTGTATTCTTTGCTGACCACAGTCTTCACATGTTCATGCTTGATGTTGTCCAGCTGTAGTATGCCCAGATATTTATAGGCCTCTGGCTGGTGACACTTTATTGTTTGGCCATTAGGCATATTTATGCCCTCACTTTCAATGATTTTTCCCTTCTTCAATGCCACTGTCGAACATTTGTCCAAACCAAACTCCTTACTGGTATCAGTACTAAAACTTCGGACAGTGTTGGTCAGAGACTGGATTATTATTATTATTATTATTATTATTATTATTATTATTATTATTATTGTATGACATAGCAAACAAGATAGATATGCTCGATTTCGTTTCACAAAATCACAAGTCGAACACTTCACAAGTGTCTAGGACTGTGTGATATTATTATTATTATTATTATTATTATTATTATTATTATTATTGTGTTTATTTGCCTATGGAACACAGATGTGGAGAGATTAGGATAAATCTGCTTGTGGCATCAACTCTTTCTGTGGTTTTTGGGAAACTATATGGGGTCAGGGACCAATTTCTTCCCCTCCCCAATGCTTCTGTGGGTCATATCCCCTTCAGTTTGTCTTAATGTGATCGCTATGTGTGTCCTGGATGAGCTCCTTGCCTTCAAATCACTCCAGAGAGCCCATTGTTTGCTGTACTGACACACTTCCACTGGCAAATTCTCCCTCCTATTTGAGGATCATGACATCATCCTGAATTTATAAAAGAGAAAGGAAAGGGAGGGGAAGAAGCTCTCCTCGGCTTCACCAGTGGAGGCTTATCAAGGACAAAACATCATCAATGGAACAGATTAGTTTATGGATAGAGGGATATCTAGGTTCATGAGATGTCCCAAAGGATGGCCACTCTATTATTATTACATTTATTATTTTACTCTATTATTGTTGCTACTACAGTAGAGTCTCACTTATCCAAGCTAAACGGGTCGGCAGAACTTTGGATAAGCGAATATGTTGGATAATAAGGAGGGATTAAGGAAAAGCCTATTAAACATCAAATTAGGTTATGATTTTACAAATTAAGCACTAAAACATCATGTTATACAACAAATTTGACAGAAAAAGTAGTTCAATACGCAGTAATGTTATGTTGTAATTACTGTATTTATGAATTTAGCACCAAAATATCACAATATATTGAAAACATTCACTACAAAAATGGCTTGGAAAATCTAGAACCTTGGATAAGCGAGGCTTGGATAAATGAGACTCTACTGTATTACATTTATTTTACTCTATTATTATTATTATTATTATTATATTATTATTATTTCACTCTGATCTTATTATTATTATTATTATTACATTTGTTATTCTACTATATTTATTATTACATGTATTATTTTACTCTATTATTATTATTATTACATGTATTATTTTACTCTATTATTATTACATTTATTATTGTACTCTATTATTGTTGCTACTATTACATTTATTTTACTCTATTATTATTATTATTATTATTATTACATTTCTTATTTCACTTTGATCTTATTATTACATTTATTATTCTACACTATTTATTATTACATGTATTATTTTCTTGTATTTATTATTATTATTACATGTATTACATTTATTTTACTCTATTATTATTATTATTATTATTATTGTTATTACATTTATTATTTAACTCTGATCTTATTATTATTATTAATACATTTATTATTTAACTCTGATATTATTATTATTACATGTATTATTCTACTCTCTTTATTATTATATATATTATTTTCCTGTATTTATTATTATTAAAAGGATACATAAGCACATTTACATTGAAGAAGATGAGAATAATTATTTAATTAGAGTTGGACAGTCGTATCTTAAATTTGAGCTTTATGTAAATATTCAAAAACATTGAACCTACTGATGCCTCAATTAATGTATCTTTATTTCTGAAATTTACCACCCTCGGCTTGTACTTGAGTCAATGATTTCCCAGTTTTTTTGTGGTAAAATTAGATGCCTCGGCTTATATTTGGGTCGGCTTATATTCGAGTATATACAGTATATACAGTATATGAGCCACCTAGAAATGAACCTGAAGTCCTAAGCAAACAATCCCTCTCTTTAACACAATGCTGCACAACATCCTAAGTTTTCTTCATGATAAACTAGTTTTCCAAATGATGGGACTCTTTTGTATATGGAGGAGAAATGCAGAGCCCATAACAATATTTCGTTATGAGTAAATATCTCTGGATATCCTTGCTCTTCTCCATCTCTCGGGGTTCTCACCCATCCACCAGAGCAGCATTAGTGACATAAAACATTTTTCCAAGGGCTAATATTAGTTCCAGATGCTGGTGAGCCATTTCAGTTTGTGCCTCGCCCTGTAAAACACACGCCGGCACACACACAAACTCCTTTTCTTCCAGTTGCAGAGCCTGCTCCTACAATGACATCATCGGCTTCCTTGCTACGGCCTCACATGCAATTCATTCCTGCAGGCTTCCACCACGGCTTCAGCTGTCGGTCAACATCTTTGGAGGCAAGCAAGGCCCTTCTTGACCACATGCTCATGGCCACCAAATAAAGGAGGTCTCCCTGATTCCCCCCAACCACCTCCAAAAGCGAAAGGTATGCCTATCATGTAAGGAATCCACAATCAAATATTGCAGTGTATCCTAGAGGGCAGGGGTCTCCAAACTAAGTCCCGTGGGCCGGATTGACCTGGCCCCTGTCCTAAACTTTAGACTTTGGGTTGACCTATGTCTACCTGGTCTTTGGAGGTCTCTTTGCTTATTTATGGCCTTATGAGATCATCTAGATGGTCTTTGAAGGTCTCTTTGCTTAGCTACGGTCTTGTGATATCATCTAGATGGCTTTTGGAGGTCACCTTCCTTATCTATGATCCTATGAGACCGTCTAGATGGCCTTTGTGGGTCCCTTTCCTTACCTATGGTTTTATGAGATTGTCTAGATGGTCTTTGGGCCCCCCTTTCCTTACCTATGGTCTTATGAAACCATCTAGACAGTCTTTGGGTGCCCCTTTCATTATCTATGGTCTTATGAGACCATCTAGCTGGTCTTTGGTGGTCTCTTTGCTTACTTATGGTCTTATGAGATCGTCTAGATGGTCTTTGAAGGTCTCTTTGCTTAGCTACGGCCTTATGAGATCATCTAGATGGCTTTTGGAGGTCACTTTCCTTATCTATGGTCCTATAAGACTGTCTAGATGGCCTTTGGGGGCCCCTTTCCTTACCTATGGTCTTATGAAAACATCTACGTGGTCTTTGAGGGTCCCTTTCCTTATCTATGGTCTTCTGATGGCCTGGTGAGATAATCTAGATGGCCTTTGAGGGTCCCTTTCCTAACCGATGTTCTGATGAGAACATCTAGATCAGTGATTCCTAAAGTGGGTGCTACCGCCCCCTGGTGGGTGCTGTAGCTTTCCAGGGGGGTGGTGATGGCACCTATTAGGACACGGGGTGGGGCCAGGGGAGGGGCGGGGCCTCTTTCCAAGTGCCGGAGACAGGGCTGAGCACCTGAGGAACCTGTTAAGACACAGGGGGCGGAGCTAGAGGAGTGGGCGTGGCTTCTTCCCAAGAGCCTGAGACAGGGCTGAGCCTCTATACCAAGCCAACTTTAGACTTAGGGTTTACGTAAGTCTGAAAGGACTTGAAGGCCCCCAACAACAATCCTAATTTTGGACTATTTCTTCATAGTCCAACCCCCCAACAGTCTGAGGGACTGTGAATCGGCCCTCCACTTAAAAAGTTTGAGGACCCCTGCTAGAGGGTCTACACCAGTGGTCCATGGACAACCAGTGGTCCCCAAGAACTAAAATATGGTCCACGGTCCCATTGTTACAACACTGTTGGTCTTGCAAAACCCTCTTATAGTGCCGAGGCAATAAGAATGTCTGGATACTAGTGTTTTGAATACATATGAGTCAATACTCAGGAAATGAGTTTCCTATCAGTGTGTCTTTACGCGTGCAAACACATGCATATCCTGCCTTCAGATTCATGTTCCCCAGCCAGCTACATCCACACAGACTCAAAACTTACAAATCCATCCCATTGTTACCCAGCCCAACTCCATAGCATCATCCCCAACTGTACAAATACTACATTAGTCTTAGTCTTGGGAAGTTCTGAAGAAGCAAAATACAGCGAAGATCCTCCAAACATGATTTTCGTGCCTTTACTCCCATTTGAATAAAAGACCTGGCTGAAATTGCAATAACACCTCGACAGTGATAAGGACAACACAAATGTTACAAGAATTTAGTGTAACCGAGCGTTCTCAAAGCTTGGGATGTGCTGCCCTCTAGACGTCTTTGAGAGAACTTGCTCCATTGCAGACGGAGGCCGTAGGAAGAGTATTATTGTTGGGTGTCTACAAGTCATTTGAGAAATGTGCCAAGAGGAAGGCCCGTCAAGCCAACCCTGACCGGGACCACCTTCCACCTGGAAACCGATGTCCTCACTGCGGGAGAACATGCAGATCAAGAATAGGTCTCTTCAGCCACCTAAGAACCCACCCTCAAGACCTCACAACTGGAAGACCATCATCCTCGAACTACGAGGGATCGTCTAAGGTAAGGTACAAGTCATTTCAAACATATGGTGACCACAAGGTGAATCTACCCCAGAGTTTTCTAAGGCTGAGACGGTGTGGCTTGCTACGGCCAAGGAGGTCTCCAATGTCATTGTCCAACATTCAAACCATCACACCATGCTAGCTCTAGACAGACTCTATCCACCATAGCTCTCTAAAACCAAAGTACCTCTCATCAAAACTTCCCAAAAACTAGCTCCTAAGGAAAGTCTCATTTCCAAGAGACATTACATTGATTTCATCAACAAAGCAGCAGAAGTCTACAAAAGTATTTGGAGCTCACAGATGTTGACATGGTGACACCAAAGCTACAAAGCTACCATATTGGGTTAGATCAGTGGTTCTCAAACTGTGGGTCCCCAGGTGTTTTGGCCTACAACACCCAGAAATGTGTTATCGGAGGCTTTCATGGCCAGGATCACAGAGTTGTTGTATGTTTTCCAGGCTGTATGGCCATGTTCCAGAAATATTCTCTCCTGATGTTTTGCCCACATCTATGGCAGGCATCCTCTGAGGTTGTGAGGTACCGCACAACCTTTGAGGATGCCTGCCATAGGTGTGGGCGAAACGTCAGGAGAAAATACTTCTGGAACATGGCCATACAGCCTGGAAAACATACAACAACCCAACACCCAGAAACCCTAGCCAGTTAACCAGCTCGGAGTTGAAGGCCAAAATATCTGGGGACCCACGGGTTGAGAACCACTGGGTTAGATGGATGGGTCATCATGTCCTTTGACCCCGAAGTGATATTTAACAAGAAAAAAAATGATTCAAAAGAAAATAAAGATAGATGTACAGTATTTTTAAGTTGTCCCTCAAGCACTTGGGTTCATCTTCTAGCAGAGTGGTTCTCAAACTGAGGTCCCCAGATGTTTTTGGTTTCCAGCTCCCAGAAAACCTAATAGCTAGTAGACTGCTTGGGATTTATGGGAGTTGTAGGCCAAAAACATCTGGGAACCCTGGTTGAGGACCACTGTTTTATCAGCTTCTAAAGATCCAAAGAAAAGGTCAAGAAGGACTTAGTGTGCTTCCCCATTTTGACATACAAACATCTTTAGATGATAAAACACATGATTGTCCAATTCCATTGGGCACTGTATCCAACGTTGTCCAACACACTGGACAGATGGAGCTAGTAGTGGTTATGTGAAGTTCTCTAGTCACATCCAAAAACACTTTGGTTGTCCTTCAACTTGTTAGAGGAAGATCTGACTCACCTGTGTAGAGATCCGTATCTGTGTACTCGTCAACCTTTTTATGATGCAAGATGTAGTCTGAGACTTTTGTTCCGATGGCCAACTGGATATCTAGCCACTCCAAGGAGACAACAGTGCTAGAAGGTTCAACGTGGGGGGAGAGTCGCAACCTGGGTTGAAGGACAAAATAACTAGGGTTATCTCTGCAGCTCATCCACCTTCAGACCCAACTTTTTCATCAACCTACTTGTGAACTTGGTAACAGTCTTGATTGTTGACTTTACTGAATAGCATATTTCTTATTTCTTCTCCGTCTCTAAAGACGACACGATGGCATGCAATAAAATATATTTAACCAATATAGGACAACAAATTAAATTAAATTAAATTAAAACAATTAAAAATACTAAGAATGTCTACCGTGATCACTTTGCCATATCACAGAGAAATAAGCTGGTTGTCTAGCTGTCCAAAAAGAGATACTTACACAGGTTGTGGGAGAGGGCTGCAGTTGGGCAGTCCGTTCTCATCAAAGGCATTGAGGTCACACCGGCACCAGTCCTCAATCACGTCTCCCTTCCCTGAGCACCAGTATGAACTCATGAGGGCCCCCTTGAAAGCCTGGAAAGAACAAGAAATTGGTGGTTTGGAAGTCATTATTAATTGTCATCAAGTCAACGTTGACTTAAGGTAGCTCTATGGATGAGGGACCTCCAAATCAACCTGTCACCATTAGTCCTGCTCAAATCTTGTGGATGCAGAATAGAGATGGCTTCCTTGGTTGAGTTTTTAGCAGTGCAACTATCTTCTCACGATATATGCAAAGTCTCAGTTGAGTTATCTTGGCATCTATGGAGAGTTCAGGCTTGATTTGCTCGAGAAACCATTTATTTGTCATTCAGAAAGTCTCTCCCAGCACCATGTCAATAGTGCTGTGGTTCCTAACCTGTGGTCCATGGATCACCAGTGGTCCCCAAGAACTAAAATATGGTCCATGGCCTCACCATTGCAACGAGAGCGAACACATCTGCTCTGGATTATGAAAAATGGTTTTCTGTGGGTGAGCAGATGGCGACTACTGGATGGCATATGTTCTGTATCAGAAACTAAAGCTGATGTGGTCTATCCAATGCAATTTTCAGAATCAGGACCTGAAATAACCAAACCGAATCTAAACTTGACCAAAAACTGATTCGTAACCCTTTTGGAACTAATGTTGGAGAGTCAAAGTGGTCCCTGGTCAAATTGGTCCATGGTCAAGTGGTCCATGGTCAAAGCGGTTCATGATAAAATGGTCCATGGTCAAAGTGGTCCATGGTCAATTGGTCCCTGGTCAAAGTGGTCCATGGTCAAGTGGTCCCTGGTCAAAGTGGTCCATGGTCAAGTGGTCCATGGTCAAGTGGTCCATAGTCAAAGTGGTCCCTGGTCAAATTGGTCCACGGTCAAGTGGTCCCTGGTCAAAGTGGTCCATGGTCAAGTGGTCCCTGGTCAAAGTGGTCCATGGTCAAAGTGATCAATGGACAAGTGGTCCCTGGTCAAAGTGGTCCATGGTCAAGTGGTCCCTGGTCAAAGTGGTCCCTGGTCAAAGTGGTTCCTGATTAAATTGGTCCCTGGTCAAATTGGTCCCTGGTCAAAGTGGTCCCTGGTCAAAGTGGTCCCTGGTCAAAGTGGTTCCTGATTAAATTGGTCCCTGGTCAAATTGGTCCCTGGTCAAAGTGGTCCATAGTAAAAAAAAAAGTTGGGAACAACTGCTCTAGATAATTGATTCTCTTCCTATCAACTTAATTTGCTTTCCAACATTCACAACCCTACATAGAAACAGAAAACACAAAGGTCTGGACCATTCCTTGACTATCTGATTAATGACTGCAAACAGTTCTTTTTAAAAAGAGAGGTTTCCTTTAAGATAGCTATATAAACAAAGAATATAAATAGAACCCAGCGCAGCACTCCCAACTGTTTGGGGTTTTGTCAGTTTCCCCAAACAGACAGCTGCCTCGAGCAGGGCACCCTGAGTCACTCCCATCTGCTATTCCTTGCCTTCCAGATGCTTGGGAAATGTGCCCATTTGGGCCAAAAAGAAACAGAGGAAGAGATGGAACAGAAGCTAAAGTGATAATCTGATTTCATTTGTTAGATTTAGATCATAACCAAAAGGTCAGAAGCGGGATGGGTTCAGAGGATTTCGAAATTAAATAATCATCGGCATTAGGCAGACTGTTGGTAAAGGAAACCGCTACGTGGGCAGAAAAGAAAAAAAGGAGCAGAGGGGAAAATCCAAAAATAAGGTTGCACATTTTGGGAGGCACATTTACAGAGCAAGAGCCTCAAAAAGTATGTATGAGAGAGAAATAGTATAATCGTAAACGTGTCAGAAGTGGTGCTATGGCCAACAGAGATACGACAACTCCTCCATAATATTGATCCATGGCACCTGAAGTGTGGGTCAAGATGGGTTAATTCTACAGTGTAAATGCACGCCAGACAGCTATGGATTTTATCACTGGGAAATAGTCCTCTGAATCCATCCCTTCTGTCCATAGTTCTCAAAACATCTACTACTGCTGCATATACGCACAATAGCTCTAGAAGACCCATGAGATGTTTTTGTGCATGAGACTATGTGGTGAGATGGTACCATGCCATTGCCTACATTTACTGGAAAGCTCCAATTTGGAGGGCTCTGAAGTTACTCTGATGCATCCCTTGGAGCCCTTTGGCCATTCTCATAGATGGGTGGTTCTCCAGATGTTTTGGCCTTCAGCTCCCAAAAATCCTAACATATATGATGGTAAACTGACCATCATATATGCTGAGTATTTCCATGTACAACACTCTATGGTACGTACATTTACTGATCCTACATGCTCTGGTATTCTGTTCGGCGGGCATGCTTCCAAACAAAAACTTTGCTAGGTCTTACTTTCAGGGGAGGCCTTATATTTAGCAATTCAGCAAAACCTCTACTAGGTCTTATTTTCTGTGGATGTCTTATTTTAGGGGAAACAGGGTATACAGAGGCTCAGCCCTGTCTTGCGCTCCTGGGTAGTGGTCCCGCCCCCACCCCTAGCCATGCCCTTTAGTCCTAAAAGGCCTCTCAGGAGAAATATAGAGGCTCAGCCCTGTCTTGGGCTCTTGGAAGGAGGCCCTGTCCCCTTCCCTAGCTTCACCCTCTGTGTCAACAAGTGCCTCAGAAGAGGTATAGATTATCAGCCCTGTCTCAGGCTCTTGGGAAGAAGACACGCCCACTCTTCTAGCTCCGCCCTTTAGTCCTAAAAGGCCTCTCGGGAGAGGTATAGAGGCTCAGCCCTATCTCAGGCTCTTGGAAGGAGGTCCCGCCCTCTTCCCTAGCTCCGCCCTTTGTGTCCCAACAAGCACCTCAAGAGAGGTATAGATTCTCAGCCCTGTCTCGGGCTCTTGGGAAGAAGGCACACCCACTCCTCCAGCTCCACCCTTTAGTTGTAAAAGGACTCTCAGGAGAGGTATAGAGGCTCAGCCCTGTCTCAGGCTTTTGGAAGGAGGCCCCGCCCCCTTCCCTAGCTCTGCCCTCTGTGTCCCAACAAGTGCCTCAGGAGAAGTATAGATTCTCAGGACACCAAAACGGGAAGCGGTTTACCCAGATTACAGAAGTTTAATCTTTATTCATCCCTCCCATAGATTCTCAGCCCTGTCTTGGGCTCTTGAGAAGAAGCCACGGCTCTCCCTTGGCCCTGCCCCCATGTCCTAATAGGTGCCATCACCGCCCCTCTGGATCACTGCAGCGCCCACCGGGGGGGGGGGGGGGCGGTAGAGCCCATGTTGGGAATCACTGTGATAGTGGTTATTTTGGGCAACAGGTTTCACCCCAAAACAGCAGGTTTCACCGCACTATGAAGAGAGAACTTAGGGATGAGATTCCAGATGATGAGTCAGCTGCCCTCTGCTTTCTAGAGACTAATCCAATAGAAGTTAATTTTTTGTTGTTGCAACAGTAAGTCCAAGTGCTGTGCGCCTCTGCTTTAATTAGATCCTGCAGGTACGGTCTGCCTTGGCTCAACCTTTAAGCAAACAAGGTTATCCAACTGATGAATCCTTCAATTCCCCTTATTAAGAGGAGTTCATTTACGTGCCTCCACGGGGTCATGCGAAGATGCAAGAGACCCTGGCTCCTTCACCCCATCCAGTCTCCCTTCTGACATTTATTTACGGAGGAGAACCGGGCTGACGTCAAACCCAACCGGGAGAGGAGAGGGATGGGGGAAGGAGCAGAGTGTTGGCTGAGTTGATGGGTCGGGCTCGGTTGGGTTGGGGTTTGTTTGCTTTTAATCAGAATTTCAAACAAATGCAAGTGAGTTGAGAAGGCAAGACAAGGCTGAGAAGGAAACCCAATGGGGGAGTGGAAAGGTGAGGCACCTCGGAATGAATGCCAAAGAAGAGTTCAAAGCAGGGCCCCTCCTAATGTTTTTCTTAGGAGGCATTCCCATAACTGTTGAGGACTCCATATTCCCTCAGAGTCCCTCCAGCTGACCTTATGGCCTTTGCTGGAGCCTTCAGGGCAAGGTTATTCATCTCCCCATCCTGCAAAGAATGTGAGAAGACAGATCCATCCATCCTGTTGTTAGCATGCCGAGAGCCCTATAACAACAGTCGGAGCAACATAAGCGTTGGAGCACAAGCTTTGCACAATATGGAGACACAGAAACCACCGACCAAAGTGCTACTTTCTAGAGTTCTGGAAATATTTATGGACACACCACACACAGCACAGGTAGTGAACTCTGCTATATATTCAACATACTAGTGTATATACCTGGTGTTCCTCAGGTTTTGTTGGGACATCTACTATCTACTACTATACTATCTCCCTTCTCAGCTATGAAAGGACCTAATTCACAATGTCTCCATACTAATATCGCTCTTTCCTCCCTTCCTCCCTTCTTCTCATACCCATGTCACCTTTCTTTCCCAGTGACATCACAGAGGGTCACTACTCCTAGCTACAGTCAGTCCAATGATATCACAGAGGACCACTTCTTCTAGCTACAGTCAATCCAATGATATCACAGAGGACCACTTCTCCTAGCTACAGTCAATCCAATGATATCACAGAGGACCACTTCTCCTAGCTACAGTCAATCCAATGATATCACAGAGGACCACTTCTCCTAGCTACAGTCAACCCAATAATATCACAGAGGACCACTTCTCCTAGCTACAGTCAATCCAATGATATCACAGAGGACCACTTCTCCTAGCTACAGTCAATCCAATGATATCACAGAGGACCACTTCTCCTAGCTACAGTCAATCCAATGATATCACAGAGGACCACTTCTCCTAGCTACAGTCAATCCAATGATATCACAGAGGACCACTTCTCCTAGCTACAGTCAATCCAATGATATCACAGAGGACCACTTCACCTAACTACAGTCAATCCAATGATATCACAGAGGACCACTTCACCTAACTACAGTCAATCCAATAATATCACAGAGGACCACTTCTCCTAGCTACAGTCAATCCAATGATATCACAGAGGACCACTTCTCCTAGCTTCAGTCAATCCAATGATATCACAGAGGACCACTTCACCTAGCTACAGTCAATCCAATGATATCACAGAGGACCACTTCTTCTAGCGACAACATTTGTGGTGGAAACAGATGGACAGATTAACATACTTCGCCTTTTTAATATATATAGATAGATTTCTATACCTATATGTTAAGCAAATACGTGGCTTCTCATGTAGCCCAAACACAACTGTCTCACACTTGTTGAGTAAACCCTAAGATAAAATCAATGAAGATGTATTGAATGAGGATAAGAACTTAGCCAAGCAATGTTTCCCGACTTCCAGAGGCAATGTTTTTGGCTACCTTTCCATGGGCGCTCCAGTATTCTTTAGGTCAGTAGTTCCCAACCTTTTTTGACCAGGGACCACTTTGACCAGGGACCACTCTCCAACATTAGTACCAAAAGGGTTACCATTCAGCTTTTTGGACAACTTTAGATTCAGTTTGGTTATTTGGGGTGCCGATTCAGAAAATTGCATTGGATAGACCACATCAGTTCTAGTTTCTGATACAGAACATATGCCATCCAGTAGTCACCATGTGCTTGCCCACAGAAAACCATATTTAATAATCTAGAGCTGATGTGGTCTATCCAGTGCAATTTAAAGGATGGAGAACTGACTTTTTCCTGGGGTTATTTGGGGTGCTGATTCAGAAAATTGGATTGGATAGACCACATCGGCCCTAGTTTCTGATACAGAACATATGCCATCCAGTAGTCACTATCTGGTTGCCCACAGAAAACCATATTTAATAATCTAGAGCTGATGTGGCCTACCCAATGCAATGTTCTGAATCAGCACCCCAAATAACCCCAGGAACAGGCCTAAAAACAAAGACACCAAAGCGCCCCCGCTTCTAGGCAGAGGAGGAGGAGAAGCAGCAGTCAGGAGGCTTATTGTCATGTATTTTGTGGGTAGTCAGCCTCTTCCCTCCCAATATCCCCATTACCACGGCACTATAAAGGTTTTTTTTTGTTGGGTTGTGTTATTATCTGTAGTAGTAACGGTGTGTCCACGGACCATATTTTAGTTCTTACGGACCACAGTTTGGGAACCACTGCTTCAAACAAACAAGAAACAAGACCAGTCATTCTTGTTGCAACGGTTTAATAACGGTGAGGTCGTGGACCATATTTTAGTTATTGTAGACCACTGGTGGTCCATGGACCACAGTTTGGAAACTACTGCTTCGAACAAAAAGGAAACAAGACCAGTCGCTCTTGTTGCAACGGTGTAATAACGGTGAGGTCGTGGGCCATATTTTAGTTATTGTGGACCACTGGTGGTCCATGAGACCACTGCTTTAGGTGGAATTCTTTTGGTAGCCATCTGTCAAGGATACTTTGATTGTGCTTTTCCTGCATGGCAGGGATTTGGACTAAATGGCCCACATGGTCTCTTCCAACTCTATGGTTCTATGGAATTCTGTGATGTCAAAACTTCAGGGATGAAAAATCACACTATATCTCCCCAGCCAGAAGATGCTTCCCAGAATCATGAGGCTTTGCATCTGCTTCCAGCCTCACAACAAAGAATGATGAAGTTTCCCTACTGTTGTTGGCAGGTGACCTCATCTTTCTAGCGTTTACACCCTGCAACCATCCCTCCCGAAGTTCATCCTGGGAGAGATTTCCGCGCTTCAGCAGAAAAGGTCAGTGTTGGACAGGAGCCATGGCGGGCAGCCTGCGTTGGGCCAGGGGAAACCGAAGACCTCAATGGAAAACTCGCTTTGTATCCTTTTGACGTTGCTGCCAGACAAGCCCATTTCAACGCTCCCTGTTCAAGCTACACAACATGTCATTGGAACACAGTAAGGAAAAGATTTTTTAAACTACAAACACTTAGTCTTTGTGGGACATCCTGCAGCACATTTTGCTATCGTTTTTCAATGACTATCTCATCAAGTCAGGCTTTAGTACAGCAGGTTAACCACCAGCTGCAATAAATCTTACCAATGGAAAGGTTAGCAGTTCGAAGGCCGGGTCGGGATGAGCACCTGACCTTCAACTCAGCTCACGGTCCGCCTAGCAGTTCAAAAACTGCTGTGAGTAGATAAGCACTTAAGCAGGGTGGTATATTAAAATCAATGGCTTCAAACTACAGGGAAGGAGGAGGAGAAGCAGCAGTCAGAAGGCTTGTTGTTGTGCCTTTCAGGGGTAGTCAGCCTCTCTCCTCCTGACATTGTCTCGGCACTATAAGAGGGTTCCGCGAGACCAGTCGCTCTTGTTGAAACGGTGTAGTAACAGTGAGGCTAAAGACCCTATTTTAGTCCTTGGGGACCACTGGTGGTCCACAGACCACAAGTTGGGAATCACTGGTGTAATCAATAAATGAAGGAAGCAAAAGTAAGAAGGGAAGGGAAGGGGAGAAGAGAGGAGAGCAGATCAGAGGAGAGGAGGGAATCGGGAAGGGAAAGAAGGTTAAGGGGAGGGGAAGGGAAGAAAAGTTAAGGGAGGGCAGAAGCGGCCCTAGGTAATTTCGCCTTGTAGGCGAACCTAGTGGCTGCGCCCCCCCTGAAGTTGTGCCCCCCAAGGCCCCGCACATACTTGCGGCGGCAGCGGCGGGAACCATTGTCTCCCTGCTCGCTGAACGCGAAAGGCCTCAATTGAGGCCTAGCTGTTTTCGCAAGGTCTCGCAAGTCCTCCCAAGACCTCAATTGATGCCTTCCGCGTTCGGCAATCAGGGAGACAATGGTTCCCACCGATGGTGCCCCGAGGGAAATGCGCCACAAGCGGGCGCTTACATTGGCCGCTATAATTGGGCCGGCACTGAGGGAGGGGAAGGGAGGTTAAGGGAAGGGAGGGAAAGGAAATATAAGGGAGGGAAGGGAGGGGAAGAGAGGGGAGGGAAAGGAAAGATAAGGGAAGTCCTGCTCCCCTCTATTCTGCCTTGGTCAGACCACACCTGGAATCACACTGTGTCCAATTCTGGGCACCGCAGTTGAAGGGAGATGTTGACAAGCTGGAAAGCGTCCAGAGGAGGGCAACTAAAATGATTAAGGGTCTGGAGAACAAGCCCTATGAGGAGCGGCTTAAAGAGCTGGGCATGTTTAGCCTGCAGAAGAGAAGGCTGAGAGGAGACATGATAGCCATGTACAAATATGTGAGGGGAAGTCATAGGGAAGAGGGAGGGAGCTTGTTTTCTGCTGCCCTGGAGACTAGGACGCAAGGGAACAATGGCTTCAAACTACAGGAAAGGAGATTCCACCTGAACATCAGGAAGAAGTTCCTCACTGTGAGAAGGGCTGTTCGGCAGTGGAACTCTCTCCCCCGGACTGTGGTGGAGGCTCCTTCTTTGGAGGCTTTTAAGCAGAGGCTGGATGGCCATCTGTCGGGGGTGCTTTAATGCGATTTCCTGCTTCTTGGCAGGGGGTTGGACTGGATGGCCCATGAGGTCTCTTCCAACTCTAGGATTCTATGATTCTATGATTCTAAGGTTAAGGGAGGGGAAGGGAGGGGAGGGGAGGGGAAGGGAAAGGTTAAGGGAGGGGAGGAGAGAGGAAGGGAGGAGAAGGGAGGGAAGGTGAAGGGAAGTGATGGGAGCGGAGGGGAGAGGACAGCAGAGGAGAGGAGAGGAGGGAATGGGGAGATGAAGGGAAGGGAAATGAGGCTAAGAGAAGAGAAGGGAGGCGAGGAGAGGTTGAGGGGAGGGGAGGTGAAGGAGAGGGAGGGAGGGGAGGGAACGGGAAAGGAAAGAAGGAAAGAGAGGTGAAGGGAACGCAAGGGAAGAGAATCTGCGATGCTTCACACTTTTGAGAATAATCTGTACCCAAAGACGCATGTTCATGGTCCCTCGCTACAAATTCTTGACGGCTCTATAAAACCAATGGTTTCCCGAGCTAGTTAGGAAGTTCATTTACTAGCAGCGAGATCCTCATAAAGCCACCCATTTCCCTGCCAAGCAGCCAGACAGACACCAGGCTTGTTGCTCATAAGACGACTGACTGTTTTGGGGGGTGAGATTTGGTCTTTCTGCAATCCTGCACCTTTATGTCCATTGGCACCCACATCAAAAACAAAGCCAACATCGGAGGAGCGAATTAGTTGTTTTTGTCTCATCGCTACCTTGAATGGCTCCATCCAATGGAGTTATACACAGCCGCACCTCCTGGGGTGACAACATGTTTTGTGCACCTCCTGTCGAAAGATGCACAAGGGAGTAGGAGACGTGATTCGTGTCCCATGTTCAGAGCTGGGAGACCTGACTCATATTCATATATATATATATATATATATATATATATATATATATATAACACAGTAGTGACCGCAATTGCCTAATGGGGGCCTCTGGATGCCTGTTCCGAATTACCCTTGATTGACTCTGGAGTCGAAGGGACCTCTCTCAGCCAAGAGTGGACGGGTTTCTACAAAGAGATGGAAAGGATGAGACAAGAGCTGCCGAAAAGGTCTGGAGACAGAAAAGAGGTGGCACGCTGGGAAACGGTTCGGGGAGGGAGGGCGACGGCACCGAAATAGAGAAGTTTAAAAAGAAAACAAGAGGAGAAGCAGAAATAAAAGGATCGCAGGGGAAATGTTTTCAAAGGAAGCTGTCTAATAGTCACTCAGACTGTCTGTCCAACTCCTTACTAACAAAGAGCAGCTGAGCAGGCATATCTCACATTGGTAAATTGGGGAGACCTGCTTTTAGAATCTTCCATGTGAACAGCATGAGCTGCTGAACTGCTGGCCTGAAGGTCGGCAGTTCAGATCCACAGGACGGCGTGAGCTCCCACATTTAGCTCCAGCTTCTGCCAACCTAGCAGTTCGAAAACATGCCGATGTGAGTAGATAAATAGGTACCGCTTTGCCAGGAAAGGCTTAAAGATGCTTCAAGCAGTCATGCTGGTCACAGCTTGGAAATAGAGAAGACGCTGAGAGCTAGAGATGAGCATTGCCTCCAGAGCCGGAAATGAAAGGAGAAGCCTTTGCCTTTGTTCGTGTATGTGTGTCTCATTGTATTGTAACAAGGCATTAAATGTTTGCCTGTATCTGTTTACACTGTTCTGAGTCCCAACGAGAAGAAGGGCAGAATACAAAAAAGTGTTATTATTATTATTATTATTATTATTATTATTAATAATAATAATAAGTTAATAATGGGGCTGAGATGGCCCATAAAGGAGACAAAATAAGGGAAAGAGTAGTGTAGGTGAAAACTAGATTTGTAATCAGCTCTGAGTCCCAATGGGGAGAAGGGAAGAATACAAAAAAGTGTTTATTATTATTATTAATAATAATAATAAATAATGGGCCTAAGCTGTCCCATAAAGGAGACAAAATAAGGGAAAGAGCAGTGTAGATGAAAACTAGATTTGTAATCAGTTCTGAGTCCCAACGGGGAGAAGGGCAGAATACAAATAAGTGTTATTATTATTAATTATTACAAACAAATGTTGTTAATAATAATAATAAGGACAAATAATTATAATGGGCCTGAGCTGGCTCATAAAGGAGACAAAATAAGGGAAAGAGTAGTGAAGGTGAAAACTAGATTTGTAATCAGCTCCAGGTCCCAACAGGGAGAAGGGCAGAATACAAAAAATTGTTATCATTAAATAATAATAATAATAATAATAATAATAATAATAATAATAATAATAATAATAATAATTAATTGGCCTCAGCTGTCCCATAAAGGAGACAAAATAAGGGAAAGAGTAGTGTAGGTGAAAACTAGATTTGTAATCAGCTCTGAGTCCCAACGAGGAGAAGGGCAGAATACAAAAAAGTGTTTATTATTATTTACCTGGCTCTTTACCAGAGCTTTTAATCTATGTTAATTTTATCAATATTTGTATGTATGTATTTTTATCCTTTACTATTATATCTTGTAAATCGCCTAGAGCATCTTGGATGGAGGGCGATTAATAAGTAATTAAATGATGATGATGATGATGATTAATAATAATAATAATAATAATAATAATAATAATAATAATAATAATAATAATAAATAATGGGCCTAAGCTGTCCCATAAAGGAGACAAAATAAGGGAAAGAGCAGTGTAGATGAAAACTAGATTTGTAATCAGTTCTGAGTCCCAACGGGGAGAAGGGCAGAATACAAATAAGTGTTATTATTAATTATTAATAATAATAATAATAATAATAATAATAATAATAATAAAATTAATGATAAAGGGCCTGAGCTGGCCCATAAAGGAGACAAAATAAGGGAAAGAGCAGTGTAGATGAAAACTAGATTTGGGAAAAGATGGGATATATATACATCCCAGGGATAAGCGCAACAGAGTTCTTGCAACCCTGGAGAAGGATAGGAGTGGTAGCCTCCATGACAGTCCCTTCCGTTTGAAGGTCCTGCTATTTAATGCCAGATCCGTCAATGGTAAATCAGCTATCATCCAGGATTTGATCCTGGATGAAGCGGCGGATCTGGCTTGCATCACCGAGACCTGGTTGGATGAGCCCGGCGGGGTAAATCTCGCCCAGCTGTGTCCTCCAGGTTTCGGGGTGCAACAGCAGGCCAGAGCCGGGGGGCGGGGAGGTGGGGTTGCAGTGGTCTTTCGGCAGACAATCTCCCTGGTCAGGTGCGCCATCCCGCAATCTGCAGGTTTTGAGTGTGTCCATCTTAAGGTGGGTACCCGGGACAGTTTGGGGATTCTGCTGGTGTACCGTCCACCCCGCGACACGGCAGTCTCCCTGCCCAAGCTGGCAGAGGTGATCTCTGGTGCGGCGTTGGTCTCTCAGCGGCTGGTAGTGCTGGGGGACTTTAACATTCATGCCGAGGCCACATTAACTGGTGCAGCTGAAGACTTCATGGCCGCCATGACGACCATGGGACTGTCCCAAGTGATATCTGCTCCCACTCATCAAGCTGGACACACACTTGACCTGGTTTTTGTTGCGGCAGATGGTGAGGTCGGAGTGGAAGAGCAAAATATTCTTCCGTTGTCATGGTCCGATCACCACCTGATCAGTTTAAGACTCACTGTGACCTCAAACCTCCGCAGGGGTGGTGGACCCATTAAGATGGTCCGCCCCAGGAGACTGATGGATCCAGATGGATTCTTGAGGTCTCTTGGGGATCTTCCTGTCATGGAGGCTGACGATCCTGTCGATGCCTTGGTAGATCGCTACAATAGCGAGATGTCCAGGGCAATTGACATGATCGCCCCCGAACGTCCCCTCTCATTGCGAAGAGTCACTTCGGCTCCCTGGTTCACGGAGGAGCTGGCAGTGATGAAACGCTCGAGGAGGGGACTAGAGTGCCACTGGCGGAAAACTTGTAGCGTTTCTGACCGAGCACGGGCTAGAGCCGCTATTAGGGCCTACTCCGCGGCTTTGCGGGCAGCCAGGAAGACCTTCACGACTGCCCGCATAGCGTCTGCAACTAACAGACCATCGGAGTTGTTTCGGGTCGTCGGGGAGCTCCTTCACCCTCCTGAGGGGGGAGGGGCACCCGAAGACTCGGCAACTCGGTGCAGCGAGTTCGCGCACCACTTTGCAGACAAAGTCGCTCAGACTCGCTTCGACTTGGATGCTAGTTTTGTTGCAATGCCAAAAGAGGTAACTGAGGCACCTGTCTGTTCGAACTTGTGGGATTCGTTTCAGCTTGTTCACTCGGATGACGTGGACAGGATCCTTGGGGCGGTGAGAGCGACCACTTGCTCTGCAGACCCTTGCCCCTCGTGGCTAATTAAATTGGCCAGAGGAGGGTTGGTAGAGTGGTTTGTGATTATAATTAATGCCTCTTTGGATCAAGGCAAATTTCCATCTGTCCTCAAACAGGCCATAGTGAGGCCTATATTGAAGAAGGCCTCCCTTGATTCGGCCATTCTAAACAACTACAGACCAATCTCGAACCTCCCTTTCTTGGGCAAGGTCCTGGAGCGGGTGGTTGCCTCGCAGCTCCAGGGTTTCCTGGATGACACCGATTTTCTGGACCCATCACAGTCTGGCTTTAGACCTGGGCACAGTACTGAGACGGCTTTGGTCGCCTTGGTGGATGACCTCCGCAGGGAGCTGGACAGGGGGAGTGTGACCCTGCTGGTTCTCTTGGACATCTCAGCGGCTTTCGATACCATCGACCATGGTATCCTTCTGGGACGGCTCTCCGGGATGGGCCTTGGGGGCATGGCTCTGTCGTGGCTTCAGTCCTTCCTGGAGGGCCGTTCCCAGTTGGTGAAGCTGGGGGACACCTGCTCGGACCCCTGGCCTTTGACCTGTGGGGTCCCGCAAGGTTCCATTCTGTCCCCCATGCTTTTTAACATCTACATGAAACCGCTGGGAGAGGTCATCCGGAGTTTTGGAGTTCGGTGCCATCTCTACGCAGATGACACTCAACTCTACTACTCCTTTCCACCGAACTCCAATGAAGCCCCCCAGATACTGAACCAGTGCTTGGCAGCTGTGATGGGCTGGATGAGGGCGAATAAGCTGAAGCTTAATCCCGACAAGACAGAGGTCCTCCAGGTCAGTCGTATGTCCGATCGGGGTATTGGGTGGCTACCTGTGCTTGACGGGGTCGCACTCCCCCTGAAGGCGCAGGTCCGCAGTTTGGGGGCCCTCCTGGACTCAGCACTGACGCTTGATGCTCAGGTGTCGGCGGTGGCCGGGAGGGCCTTTGCACAATTAAAACTTGTGCGCCAACTGCGACCTTACCTCGTGAAGTCTGATCTGGCCACGGTGGTCCATGCCTTAGTTACCTCTAGACTGGACTATTGCAATGCACTCTACGTGGGGCTGCCCTTGAAGACGGCCCGGAAACTCCAACTAGTTCAACGTTCGGCAGCCTTGCTTCTAACTGGAGCAAATTATAGGGAGCGGTCAACCCTCCTGCTTAAGGAGCTCCACTGGCTGCCGTTCACCTTCCGGACCCAATTCAAGGTGCAAGTGATCACCTACAAAGCCCTGAACGGTTTGGGACCCTCCTACCTTAGTGATCGCCTCTCCCCCTACGAACCTGCACGATCTCTTCGTTCGTCGGGGGAGGCCCTCCTCTCGCTCCCACCTCCGTCACAAGCGCGGTTGGTGGGGACGAGAGAGAGGGCCTTCTCCGTGGTGGCCCCCCGGCTCTGGAACTCGCTCCCCAGGGAAATCAGGCAAGCCTCCACCCTGGTAGCATTCAGAAAGAACTTGAAAACCTGGCTCTTTACTCAAGCCTTTAGATAAAGATTGCTAATCCAGAAGCAATCTGTATCTGTGACCATTCTTGTACCGGTTTGCACCTTTTACCTTTGTCAACTCGATATAGACACAGGGTCTATTCCCATCCCAATTTGCACTTCCAGAATTTGCAGCACTTTATCAGTCACCTTGTGTTTACAATATTTATATGGTGCACCTTACCCAGTCTACTTTTACAATCTCTCAGTTTTAATCCATGTTTTTATTAGTTCTTGTTTTTTATTGGCTAATGTTTTATTTTATTTAATTTATTTTTTTATTTTTTATTGTGCAAGTTGTTGTCTATTGTTGTGTTTTATACTGCTAATGTTTTTATTCGGGCTTGGCCCCATGTAAGCCGCCCTGAGTCCCCTCCGGGGAGATAGAGGCGGGGTATAAAAATAAAGTTATTATTATTATTATTATTATCAGTATCATAACATTGCCATTAATGCAATTACCTTTCATCTCACTTGGGAGTGTCATGACAAGTCAGTAGGAAACCCAATACAGCCTCTCCTTTCTGTTATTATCCTCCACCCCTTCCCAATGGACAAAGGTCCAGCCAAGAGGTCTTCTTTTTCCCTAATTTCTCTGCTGAAGGATCAGGACGTATGTTCGGAATCAAAGAAAGGTGGACACGGAAGGGAAGATGTTCTTGCTTGCCTTAGCAGGGATATAGCCAGGAAGAAAGAGGCTCATACTTGCGTGATGGAGACAAGCCACTTTGCCTCTGGGTTTGTCCATCGGTCTGCTTAGCAGATGCAGGGTGGAGAAGAAATGTGAATTATTCAAAATCTGTCTTATACAGAAACTTTGAGAATTGGCAGGACATAGTAATTAACAGAGGGGTTCCATATGCACATACGAGCTGGAGAGGAGAGTGGGGATGGACTCTGGAAGGATATGCATTTCCTTGCTTAACAAGCAGGCATTGCTGGCTCCCATGTTGCATGCGTGTTGTTCGTTCGTCTACTCAAAAAAATTATATTGCTGCAATAAATAAAGCTTTGGGTAACAAAGAGTGGCTGGTCTTTGGCCTCCATTCAGAGACACAAAAAAATATGATTCCAGAGTTTACCATCTATAATTGGAAAAGGGTGTCTTCAGTATCGAGCTCTGGATAGTGGATCGTGGGGTTCAATTTGGAGTCTTGGGATCAACAGTTCTGCAAGGTATTCAGAAATCTATCCCAGAAAATGTTAGTGATTCACAAGTTACAAGCCAAGAGTTCCACAGATGTTAACGTATTTGATGCCAATATCAGTGTCGTTCCCTATTCTCGATGACAAGTCAATGGGACCAGAAAGGGTTCGGTGGCATTGTATCTTCTGAGATAGGGCAAAGGAGGAATCTTCTGAGAAACAGCAGGACAGGGACTGAATGATGGGAAGAGGAGGGAAGAAAAGGGAAATGGTAGGGCCATTGCATGGAGATGTGAAAAGCTACAAGGGGACAAGGAACAGGCATCGCTACTCAACACCTTCTTTGCTTCAGTCTTCTCTCAAAAGAGAAATGATGAACCAGGGAAAATGGAACAAGTGATGGAGATGGGGAAATGCAGAACAGAATAGGTAAAGAGGTAGTGCAGGAATATCTGGTTAGTCTAAATCGGTGGTTCCCAACCTTATTTTGACCAGGGGCAACTTGATCAGGATCCACTTTGACCAGGGACCCCTTTGACTAGAGACCCATTGACCAGGGACCACTGTGACCAGGGACCCCCCTTGACTAGGGACCACTCTCCAACCTTAGTACCAAAAGGGTTACGAATCAGTTTTTGGTCAACTTCAGATCCGGTTTGGTTACCTGGGGTGCTGATTCAGAAAATTGCATTGGATAGACCACATCAGCTCTCGTCACCATCTGCTCACCCACAGAAACCATATTTAATCATCTAGAGCTGATGTGGTCTATCCAATGCAATTTTTTGAATCGGCCCCCCAAATAAGAAAACCAAATCTAAAGTCCTGGAGTTATTGGGGGGGGGGGGGGGGCTGATTCAGAAAATTGCATCAGATAGACCACATCAGCTCTAGATTATTAAATATGTTTTTCTGTGGGTAAGTAGATGCTGCTGCTGGATGGTATGTGTTTTGAATCAGAAACTAGAGCTGATGTGGTCTATCCAGTGCAATTTTCTGAATCAGCACCCCAAATAACTCCAGGAAAACGTCAGTTCCCCATCCTTTAAATTGCACTGGATAGACCACATCAGTTCTAGATTATTAAATATGTTTTTCTGTGGGTCAGTAGATGCTGCTGCTGGATGTTATGTGTTTTGAATCAGAAACTAGAGCTGATGTGGTCTATCCAGTGCAATTTTCTAAATCAGCACCCCAAATAACTCCAAGAAATGGTCAGTTCTCCATCCTTTAAATTGCACTGGATAGACCACATCAGCTCTAGATTATTAAATATGTTTTTCTGTGGGTAAGTAGATGCTGCTGCTGGATGGTATGTGTTTTGAATCAGAAACTAGAGCTGATGTGGTCTATCCAGTGCAATTTTCCGAATCAGCACCCCAAATAACTCCAGGAAAAAGTCAGTTCTCCATCCTTTAAATTGCATTGGATAGACCACATCAGCTCTAGATTATTAAATATGGTTTTCTATGGGTGAGCGGGTAGATGGCAACTACTGGATGGCATATGTTCTGTATCAGAAACTAGAGCTGATGTGGTGTATCTAGTGCAATTTTCTGAATCAACACCCCAAATAACCCCAGGAAAAAGTCAGTTCTCCATCCTTTAAATTGCACTGGATAGACCACATCAGCTCTAGATTATTAAATATGTTTTTTCTGTGGGTAAGTACAGTAGAGTCTCACTTATCCAACATAAACAGGCTGGAGGAACATTGGATAAGCGAATATCTTGGATAATAAGGAGGGATTAAGGAAAAGCCTATTACACATCAAATTAGGTTATGATTTTACAAATTAAGCACCAAAACATCATGTTTAACAATAAATTTGACAGAAAAAGTAGTTCAATACCCAGTAATGCTACGTAGTAATTACTGTATTTACGAATTTAGCACCAAAATATCACGATGTATTGAAAACATTGACTACAAAAATGTGTTGGATAATCCAGAACGTTGGATAAGTGAGACTCTACTGTAGATGCTGCTGCTGGATGGTATGTGTTTTGAATCAGAAACTAGAGCTGATGTGGTCTATCCAGTGCAATTTTCCGAATCAGCACCCCAAAGGACTCCAGGAAAAAGTCAGTTCTCCATCCTTTAAATTGCATTGGATAGACCACATCAGCTCTAGATTATTAAATATATTTTTCTGTGGGTAAGTAGATGCTGCTGCTGGATGGTATGTGTTTTGAATCAGAAACTAGAGCTGATGTGGTCTATCCAGTGCAATTTTCTGAATCAGCACCCCAAATAACTCCAAGAAAAAGTTGGTTCCCCATCCTTTAAATTGCACTGGATAGACCACATCAGCTCTAGATTATTAAATATGTTTTTCTGTGGGTCAGTAGATGCTGCTGCTGGATGGTATGTGTTTTGCATCAGAAACTAGAGCTGATGTGGTCTATCCTGTGCAATTTTCCGAATCAGCACCCCAAATAACACCAGGAAAAAGTCAGTTCTCCATCCTTTAAATTGCATTGGATAGACCACATCAGCTCTAGATGATTAAATATGGTTTTCTGTGGGGCACGTCAAATAACTTCAAGAAAAAGTCAGTTCCCCATCCTTTAAATTGCACTGGATAGACCACATCAGTTCTAGATTATTAAATATGTTTTTCTGTGGGTAAGTAGATGCTGCTGCTGGATGGTATGTGTTTTGAATCAGAAACTAGAGCTGATGCGGTCTATCCAGTGCAATTTTCTGAATCAGCACCCCAAATAACACCAGGAACAGGACTAAAAATGAAGACTCAAATTTATAGATTCCTAGGAAAAATATATGATACACAGCAGCATATAGGAATTGTGTGATCGTGGAGAGGGAGGAGGAATAGCAGGCGCCCATCTGGGGATTTTCCATCCCCACATAAAGTTTTCTGAATGCATTTCTCCACAGGCACCCATCCAAAAGGGTTCTGGTGAAGGAAAACATGATGTCAGAAGAGGCCCTTGACTACCTCAAGACCCAGGTTGGTGCCTCCCGTTACAGACACACATACATACAAACAAACATATATCCCGTTGTTGCCAGTGATCTTTTGCCAAAGCCTCTCCTCTCGGCAGAGGGTGCGGCTGGGATGCTTCTGCGGGGACCGATCCGTCAGGGTTTGTCAGACGGTTTATTCTAGGAGCTGGCGTCCACACAAGGACCCAGAACAGCTCACGGGGCGGCTTTGCCAGAAGAGAGACGTAGTATCACCCTCCCCGGCAAATCGACTTCCCAGGCCAATCCTCACACCACTTTTCCTAGAAGCAATGGAAACCCTTAACTCTGCATTAGCCTGCCGAGAAGGAAACAGGAACACTATCTGGCAAATCAAAGAGTGTATGATCAAATGGGCAGCGAATATTGGACACCCAATAAAATTAGAAAAATGGGAAAAGCTTTGGAATCAGAGAATCAAATACACATATGCATTCGATTCGACTTAAGTATAAAATGACTAGCTGTGCCCTGCCACGCGTTGCTGTGGCCAATTGGAATTGCAGTGAATAGCCTCGCTGCTTCAAAGCCTGGCCGTTTTCTACATAGGGTATCCTTGCTAGGCTAGGTTGAATGAGATGGAGTAGCCTCATGGTTTCCAAAGTCTGGCTTTGAAGCTGCAAGGCTGTTCAGTGTTAATCACGGTGGGCCACAAAGGGGTTGATATATGTGTGGAATAACGTGCAGTGCGGTAGAAAGAACTGTTGTCTGGTTGAGGCAGGTCTTGCCATGGATCTCCTTTTTTTTTCGTGTCAGGAGCAACCGGAGTTGCTTCTGGAGTGAGAGAATTGGCCGTCTGCAAGGACGTTGCCCAGGGGACGCCCGGATGTTTTGATGTTTTTACCATCCTTGTGGGAGGTTTCTCTCATGTCCCCGCATGGAGCTGGAGCTGACAGAGGGAGCTCATCCACACTCTCCCCAGGTGGGATTCGAACCTGGCAGCTTTCAGGTCAGCAACCCAACCTTCAAGTCACTTAGTCCACTACGCCATCTGGGGGCTCCATGGATCTCCTTGATTAGCATTGAATAGGCCTGCAGCTTCAAGGTCTGCCTGGTTAGTACTTGGAAGAATCCTTTACTGGGACGTGTTAGCTGGGTGTGATTATTTAAATTGTTTAGCATTGAATGGTCTTGTAGCTTCCAAGCCTTGCTGCTTCCTGCGTGAGGGAATCCTTTGTTGGGAGGTGTTAGCTGGGCCTGGTTGTTTCCTGTGTGGAATTTCCCTGTGTTCTGAGTGTTGTTGTTTATTTAGTGTCCTGATTTTAGAGGTTATTTTGTTGTGTATTGTTATTAGAGCACAGTAATTATTATACATTATATTGATAATGTGATATGATTTGCCTGGAACAGGATTATATGAGGCCCCTTCTACACAATGGTTTGAAATTCACACTGAAGTGGTGTTTTTTGTTTGTTTGTTTGTTTTTGTTTTTGCTGTGGCCTAGGAGGCAGCCGTGCTTTGAAGCTGCAAGGTTGTTTAGTGTCAATCAAGGTGGGTCACAAAGGGGTGCATTCCGGTTTTTGGGGGGTTTTTTGGCCCCATGGAGGTTTGGGATGTGTAGTTTGTTTGCAAGAACGTAGAGACATGGATGAGGGGTTGTGTTGTCAATTTTCTAGGTTGGGGGGCCTTTAGTTTTGTTGTTTTGCCTGGTGGAGCGATGCCATTCTCCTTTTATATATATAGACTAGCTGTGCACGGCCACGCGTTGCTGTGTCTTAGTCTGGTGGTGTTGGTCAGTCTACATTAGGTTGTATTTATGCTGTGACCTCCACCTTCTTTATACTCACATTAGTAGTAGTATTTGAAGTCTGTTACCTTCTTCAATTTTTGTGTTGATTGATAATTGCTTGAGATCCCTGTTGTCTTTGGTTTGTTGTTAGTTGTAATGTCTGATTCTGCTGAGTGCGGTTTATATTTTTATTGTGGTACAATAGTCTTTTTTTTGTTTTGTCTGTGTAGGTGTTTATTATTGTTGTTGTAGTGGTCATGAAGGTTGGATAAGTTAGATGCTACTGTATTGTTTTTTGGAGGCCCAGTGTAGCACTGACTGGCCTCTCAGCCTCAGTGCCTGGCTGTTTCTTGCCTGTGATGGTGTTGATTCTTATTGTTGTTGTTGTTGTTGTCATTGTTATTATTGTAATTGGTTTTTTGGAGGCCAAAAAAGTAGGGATTGGGGAGGGGGATGAGTTGTGTTGTCAAATATTGTATTTGTTATAGTCACAATGCGTTGTTGTGAGTTTTGTGGGTCCGGATTGTGGTTTTGTGGTGTGGTTGTGTTGTTACAACCTGGAGGGAAGGCTTTTGTGTTGTGTTGCCAAGTTTCGTATTTCTGGGGCGTTTAGTTGTGTGCCAAGTTTTGTATTTCTGGGGCGTTTAGTTGTGTTGTTATAGTCACGATGCACTGTTGTGAGTTTTGTGGGTCCGGATTGTGGTTTTGTGGTGTGGTTGTGTTGTTACAATCAGGAGGGAATGCTTTTGTGTTGTGTTGGCAAGTTTCGTATTTCTGGGGCATTTAGTTGTGTTGTTATAGTCATGATGCGTTGTTGTGAGTTTTGTGGGTCCAGTGTGGTTTTGTGGTGTGGTTGTGTTGTTACAACCGGGAGGCAAGGCTTTTGCATTGTTTTGCCAAGTTTTGTATTTCTGGGGCGTTTAGTTGTGTTGTTATAGTCATGATGCGTTGTTGTGAGTTTTGTGGGTCCAGATTGTGGTTTTGTGTTGTGGTTGTGTTCTTACAACTGGGAGGCAAGGCTTTTGCGTTGTGTTGTCAAATTTTGTATTTCTGGGCGTTTAGTTGTGTTATAGTCACAATGCGTTGTTGTGAGTTTTGTGGGTCCAGATTGTGGTTTTGTGGTGTAGTTGTGTTGTTACAACCGGGAGAAAAGGCTTTTGTGTTGTGTTGTCAAGTTTTGTATTTCTGGGGCGTTTAGTTGTGTGCCAAGTTTCGTATTTCTGAGGCGTTTAGTTGTGTTGTTATAGTCACGATGCATTGTTGTGAGTTTTGTGGGTCCGGATTGTGGTTTCATGGTGTGGTTGTGTTGTTACAACCGGGAGGCAAGGCTTTTGCGTTGTGTTGTCAAGTTTTATATTTCTGGGGCGTTTAGTTGTGTGTGAAGTTTCGTATTTCTGGGGCGTTTAGTTGTGTTGTTATAGTCACGATGCATTGTTGTGAGCTTTGTGGGTCCGGATTGTGGTTTTGTGGTGTGGTTGTGTTGTTACAACCTGGAGGCAAGGCTTTTGCATTGTGTTGTCAAGTTTTATATTTCTGGGGCGTTTAGTTGTGTGCCAAGTTTCGTATTTCTGGGGCGTTTAGTTGCGTTGTTATAGTCACGATGCGTTGTTGTGAGTTTTATGGGTCCGGATAGTGGTTTTGTGGTGTGGCTGTGTTGTTATAACCTGGAGGGAAGGCTTTTGTGTTGTGTTGCCAAGTTTCGTATTTCTGGAGCGTTTAGTTGTGTTGTTATAGTCACGATGCGTTGTTGTGAGTTTTGTGGGTCCTGTGTGTTTTTGTGGTGTTGTTGTGTTGATACAACTGGGAGGCAAGTCTTTTGCATTGTGTTGCCAAGTTTTGTATTTCTGGGGCGTTTAGTTGTGTTGTTATCGCATGATGCGTTGTTGTGAGTTTTGTGGGTCTGGATTGTGGTTTTGTGGTGTGGTTGTGTTGTTATAACCTGGAGGCAAGCCTTTTGCATTGTGTTGCCAAATTTCGTATTTCTGGGATGTTTAGTTTTGTTGTTATAGTCACTGCGCAAACAACTTTATCATTTTATATATATAGATATATAGATGGTATATTACACCACAAAAAATTTCAAAATTTTGCAAAAAAGCCTCCAACAAATGTTGGAAATGTGAACAACAGGTACAGTAGAGTCTCACTTATCCAAGCCTCGCTTATCCAAGGTTCTTATCCAAGAGTAAAATAATACATGTAATAATAATAATAATATATTCAGGAAAATAATACATGTAATAATAAATAGAGTAGAATAATAAATGTAATAATAATAATAAGATCAGAGTGAAATAATAAATGTATTATTATTATTATTATTAATAATAATAAATAGAAAAAATAAATGTAATAGTAGCAACAATAATAGAGTACAATAATAAATGTGATAATAATAGAGTAAAATAATAAATGTAATAATAACAATAATAATAGAGAAAAATAATAAATATATCATATAAGCTGACCCAAATATAAGCTAACCAGGACCCTCACCCGGGTATAAGCCGAGGGGGCTTTTTTAGTCCTGAAAAAAGGGCTGAAAAATTAGGCTTATACTCGAGTATATACAGGAACTGTGAAAAATGTTCTGTTCCTGGTTTGAAAGTGTTATTTCCTGTTTAATTGTGCAGCCGTTACTTTGAAAGTAGCTGTTCTGCTCCAGAAACTTTGTTTTTGTGGCTGCCACAAACTAGGTTGAAACGGTTGAGATTCGGATGAGATATTCATTGAAAAACTATAGCAAAATGCGCTGCAGGATGTCCCGAAGAGTTTAATAAATCGGATGAGATATTCATTGAAAAACTATAGCAAAATGCGCTGCAGGATGTCCCGAAGAGTTTAATAAATCGGATGAGATATTCATTGAAAAACTATAGCAAAATGCGCTGCAGGATGTCCCGAAGAGTTTAATAAATCGGATGAGATATTCATTGAAAAACTATAGCAAAATGCGCTGCAGGATGTCCCGAAGAGTTTAATAAATTGGATGATATTCATTGAAAAACTATAGCAAAATGCGCTGCAGGATGTCCCGAAGAGTTTAATAAATCGGATGAGATATTCATTGAAAAACTATAGCAAAATGCGCTGCAAGATGTCCCGAAGAGTTTAATAAATCGGATGAGATATTCATTGAAAAACTATAGCAAAATGCGCTGCAAGATGTCCCGAAGAGTTTAATAAATCGGATGAGATATTCATTGAAAAACTATAGCAAAATGCGCTGCAGGATGTCCCGAAGAGTTTAATAAATCGGATGAGATTCATTGAAAAACTATAGCAAAATGCGCTGCAGGATGTCCCGAAGAGTTTAATAAATTGGATGAGATATTCATTGAAAAACTATAGCAAAATGCGCTGCAAGATGTCCCGAAGAGTTTAATAAATCGGATGAGATATTCATTGAAAAACTATAGCAAAATGCGCTGCAGGATGTCCCGAAGAGTTTAATAAATCGGATGAGATATTCATTGAAAAACTATAGCAAAATGCGCTGCAAGATGTCCCGAAGAGTTTAATAAATCGGTTGAGATATTCATTGAAAAACTATAGCAAAATGCGCTGCAAGATGTCCCGAAGAGTTTAATAAATCGGATGAGATATTCATTGAAAAACTATAGCAAAATGCGCTGCAAGATGTCCCGAAGAGTTTAATAAATCGGATGAGATATTCATTGAAAAACTATAGCAAAATGCGCTGCAGGATGTCCCGAAGAGTTTAATAAATTGGATGAGATTCATTGAAAAACTATAGCAAAATGTGCTGCAGGATGCCCCGAAGAGTTTAATAAATCGGATGAGATATTCATTGAAAAACTATAGCAAAATGCGCTGCAGGGTGTCCTGAAAAGTTTAATAAACTTTTCCCATGTTTTTTATGATGGAATTAATTAGGAAATGACATTTATAACCCAGGAAAAATAGAATTACATAGTGTAATTGATGTTATTTTTGGTCTTTCTCTACTCACCTCCTGGGTCTCATTGTCCTGGATCAGCGTGTACAACGGGACCACGCGGTTGATTTCCAAGAGCACCGGAGTCGGGCTGAGCTGCTCTTTGCCCGGCCGGCGGCACAGGTGGCACGTCGAAGGGCACCGTCCTTTTTCTTCGCAGCGGATCTCCACTCCGGTGATCAACTGGTCATCGGAAAGCATCTGAGCGGTCAGGAGGCCCGAGAGGTAGGTGATGAACGGCATGGACTTCAGCTCCTTCTTGTTCCCAAGTTCAGTTGTTTCTAGTTTGGAAAGAGAGAAAGAGAAATAAAATAATAAAGGTGAAAATGATAAAAAGGAGGAACCTATTAAACAACCAAGTGGGACTTTGCAGTGGTTCTCAACCTTTCTAATGCCGCGACCCCTTAATACAGTTCCTTGTGTTGTGGTGACCCCCAACCATAACATTATTTTCGTTGCTACTTCATAACTATCTTTTTGCTACTGTTATGAATCATAATGTAAATATTTTGATATGTAGGATGTACCGTATATACTCAAGTATAAGCCAACCCGAATATAAGCCGAGGCAGCTAATTTTACCACAAAAAAAACTGTGAAAATATTGACTCCAGTATAAGCCGAGGCTGGTAAATTTCAGAAATAAAAATAGATATAGTAGAGTCTCACTTATCCAAAACTCACTTATCCAATGTTCTGGATTATCCAACGCATTTTTGTAGTCAATGTTTTCAAAACATTGTGATACAGTAGAGTCTCACTTATCCAAGCTAAACGGGCTGGCAGAAGCTTGGATAAGCGAATATCTTGGATAATAAGGAGGGATTAAGGAAAAGCCTATTAAACATCAAATTAGGTTATGATTTTACAAATTAAGCACCAAAACATCATGTTATACAACAATTTTGACAGAAAAAGTAATTCAATATGCAGTAATGTTATGTTGTAATTACTGTATTTATGAATTTAGCACCAAAATATCACAATATATTGAAAACATTGACTACAAAAATGGTTTGGATAATCCAAAGTCTTGGATAAGTGAGACTCTACTGTATTTTGGTGCTAAATTCGTCAATACAGTAATTACTACATAGCATTAGTAGTGTATTGAACTACTTTTTCTGTCAAATTTGTTTTATAACATGATGTTTTGGTGCTTAATTTGTAAAATCATAACCTAATTTAATGTTTAATAGGCTTTTCCTTAATCCCTCCTTATTATCCAACATATTATCCAACGTTCTGCTGGCCCGTTTATGTTGGATAAGTGAGACTCTACTGTACCAATAAAATTACATTAATCGAGGCATCGGTAGGTTAACTGTTTTTGAATATTTACATCAAGCTCTAATTTAAGAAAAGATTGTCCAACTCTGATTAAATCATTATTTTCATGTGCTTATGTGTCCTTTTAATAATAATGGAGTAAAATAATACATATAATAATAATAATAAATATAGGAAAATAATACATGTAGTAATAAATACAGTAAAATAATAAATACAATAATAATAATAAGATCAGAGTGAAATAATAAATGTATTATTAATAATAATAAATATAGAGTAAAATAAATGTAATTGTAGCAACAATAATAGAGAAAAATAATAAATATAATAATATCAATAATAATAGAGAAAAATAATAAATGTTCCATATATTCTCGAATATAAGGTGACCCAAATATAAGCCAACCAGGACCCTCACCCGAGTATAAGCCGAGGGGGGGCTTTTCAGTCATTAAAAAAGGGCTGAAAAACTAGGCTTATACTCGAGTATATACAGTATTTTTGTTCACTGGACCAAATTTGGCACACAAATATCCGATACGCCCAAATTTGAATACTGGTAGGGTTGGAGGATAATTATTTTGTCATTTGGGATTTATAGTTCACCTATAATCAAAGAGCATTCTGAACCCCACCAATGATGGATTTGAACCTAACTTGGCTCACAGAACTCCCACGACCAACAAAAAATACTGGATGGGTTTGCTGAGCATTTAACTTGAGTTTGGGAGTTGTAGTTCACCTATATCCAGAGAGCACTGTGGACTCAAACAATGATGGATCTGGACCAAACTTGGCACAAATACTCAATATGTCCAAATGTGAACACTGGTGGTTTTTGGGGGAAAATAGACCTTGACATTCCGGGATATGTAGTTCACCTACAATCAAAGTGCCCCTTGAACCGCACCAACGATAGAATTATCTTCTTATGCCAGATTATCTGGTAGTGTAGATTCATATAACTCAGTGTAGACTCATATAATTCATCTATCTATATATATAAATGAGTGATGGCATCACGGTGACTCACAAAACAACAAAACTACAGGCCCCCCAACGTCGAAATTTGACAACACAACCCATCATCCACGCCTCTAGGTTGATACAACAAAAAGAAAAGAAAAATAAAGTCCTAATTAGTGGGAGAGCAATAATTGTTTTTATCCAATTGCTGCCAGTTTAGAGGGCTAATCTCTGCCCACTTGGTCTCCTAGCAAACAACTCAGCCAAGGGGCAGCCAGGGTTCAGTTAGGGGACAGGCAGATTTAGGCCTCACTTAGGCTTGTTCCACAGATTATCTAATTTGCACTGGATTACATGGCAGTGTAGACTCAAGGCCCTTCCACCATACTTCGCCACAGCAACGCGTGGCCGGGCACAGCTAGTATTACCTATAGTATGGAAGAACACAGTATAATATATCTTTGGCATTTTAATCTGGTTTCTATAAGTCTCTGCTGCCCTCTAGTGGCTTTATTGAGCAATGGCTGGAATAATACAAAACAATGCATTTCCCCAAAGTAGTTTCAGGTTAATGTATTGTCAAAGGGTTGTCGAAGGCTTTCATGGCCGGGATCACAGGGTTGTTGTATGTCTTTCGGGCTGTGTGGCCATGTTCCAGAAGCATTCTCTCCTGACGTTTCGCCCACATCTATGGCAGGCATCCTCAGAGGTTGTGAGGTATGGAGAAAACTAAGCAAAGAGGTTAATATATATCTGTGGAAAGTCTAGGGTGAGAGAGGTCAGTGTGAATGTGTAGTTAATCACTTAAATTAGCATTGAAAAGCTTATCTGCTGTCTTCTTCCTGCCTCTGGGGCATCCTTTGTTTAGAGTCGTTAACTGCCCTTGGTTGATTCATGTCTGGAAACCCTCTGTTTTCAGAGTATTGCTTTTTATTTACTGTTCTGATTTTTGAGTTTTGTAATACTGGTAGCCAGATTTTGTTCATTTTCATGGTTTCTTCCTTTCTGTTGAAGTTGTCCACATGCTTGTGGATTTCAATGGCTTCTCTGTGTAGTCTGACATGATAGTTGTTAGAATGGTCCAGCATTTTTGTGTTCTCAAATAGTATTCTGTGTCCAGGCTGGTTCATCAAATGCTCTGCTATGGCTGATTTCTCTGGTTGAATTAGTCTGCAGTGCCTTTCATGTTCTTTGACTCTTGTTTGGGCGCTGCGTTTGGTGGTCCCTATGTAGACTTGTCCACAGCTGCATGGTATCCGGTAGACTCCTGCAGAAGAGAGAGGATCCCTCTTGTCCTTCGCTGACCGTAGCATTTGTTGGATTTTCTTCGTGGGTTTGTAGATAGTTTGTAGGTTGTGCTTCTTCATCAGCTTCCCTATGCGGTCAGTAGTTCCCTTGATGTATGGTAAGTACACCTTTCCTCTGGGTGGATCTTTGTCTTGACTCTCATGGCTTGTTCTTGGCCTTGCAGCTCTTCTGATGTCTGTGGTGGAGTATCCATTGGCCTGTAGAGCCCAGTTTAGGTGGTTGAGTTCACCTTGGAGGAGGTGAGGTTCGCAGATTCTTTGTGCACGGTCTGTCAGGGCTTTGATTGTGCTCCTTTTTTGACTTGGGTGATGGTTGGAGTTTTTATGAAGGTATCTATCTGTGTGTGTAGGTTTTCTGTAAACTGTGTGGCCCAATTGTTGATTGGGTTTGCGGATGACCAGAACATCTAGAAATGGCAGTTTTCCTTCCTTTTCTTTTTCCATGGTGAATTGGATGTTTGGGTGGATGCTGTTAAGATGGTCCAGGAACTTGCTGAGTTCTTCCTCTCCATGGCTCCAAATCGTGAAGGTGTCATCTACGTATCTGAACCAAACAGTTGGCTTTTTTGGTGCTGTTTCTAGGGCCTGTTTTTCAAAGTATTCCATATAGAAATTTGCTACTACTGGGCTGAGAGGGCTCCCCATGGCCACTCCATCCTTCTGTTCATAGAATCCAGTGTCCCACTGAAAGTAGCTAGTGGTGAGGCAATGGTGAAACAGGGCTGTGATGTCTTCTGGGAAGTTTTGTTTGATTAGTGTGAGGGTGTCAGCTACTGGGACTTTGAAAATCCAACAAATGCTACGGTCAGCGAAGGACA